>NW_026988688.1:0-79467 GCF_030222135.1 Aotus nancymaae
GTGTTTGCAGACTGCTGAATCCACACCACGGGTTTTTAACTACTTGAAGTTGAGTGCACACTTGACAACCGTTCAGTAACATAGCTGCGTTTTGGATTTAGAAGCAGATATTCCCCTGTGCTTACTGCTGTTTCTTCAATATGCCGGGGGTAATGGGCTGAAAACGCCTGTTTTGGGTCCTCTGCAGCGAAAGCGTTTGCCAGACTGCTGAATCCACACACGGGTTTAACTCTGGAAGTTGAGTGCACACATTGACAATCGTTCTGTAACATAGCTGCGTTTTGGATTTAGAAGCAGATATTTCCCTGTACATAGTGCTCTTTCTTCCAGGAGCCGGTAATGGGCTGAAAACGCCTGTTTTGGGACTCTGCAGAGAAAGTGTTTGCAGATGCTGAATCCACACACCGGTTATAATCTGGAAGTTGAGTGCACACATTGACAACCGTTTCTGTTAGATAGCTGCGTTTTGGATTTAGAAGCAGATATTCCCTGTGCTTACTGCTGTTTCTTCCATATGCCGGTAATGGGCTGAAAACGCCTGTTTTGGGACTCTGCAGAGAAAGTGTTTGCAGACTGCTGAATCCACACTGGTTAAACTCTAGTAGTTGAGTGCACACATTGACAACCGTTCTGTTAGATAGCTGCGTTTTGGATTTAGATGCAGATATTTCCCTGTACTTACTGCTCTTTCTTCCATGTGCCTGTTATGGGCTGAAACGCCTGTTTTGGGACTCTGCAGAGAAAGTGTTTGCAGACTGCTGAATCCAAACATGGGTTTAACTCTGGACGTTGAGTGCACCCATTGACAACCGTTCTGTTAGAATGCTGCGTTTTGGATTAAGAAGCAGATATTTCCCTGTGGTTACTGCTGTTTCTTCAATATGCCGGTAATG
The DNA here is from genome assembly GCF_030222135.1 of Aotus nancymaae. Lineage (NCBI taxonomy): Eukaryota > Metazoa > Chordata > Mammalia > Primates > Aotidae > Aotus > Aotus nancymaae. Next base: position 894 of record NW_026988688.1, read on the forward strand.
GGCTTAAAACGCCTGTTTTGGGACTCTGCAGAGAAAGTGTTTGCAGACTGCTGAATTCCACACACGGGTTTTACTCTGGAAGTTGACTGCACACATTGACAACCGTTCTGTTAGATAGCTGCGTATTTGGATTTAGAAGCAGATATTTCCCTGTGCTTACTGCTGTTTCTTCCATATGCCGGTAATGGGGCTGAAAACGCCTGTTTTGGGACTCTTCAGAGAAAGTGTTTGCAGACTGCTGAATACACACGGGTTTAACTCTGGAAGTTGAGTGCACACATTGACAACTGTTCTGTTAGATTGCTGCGTTTTGGATTTAGAAGCAGATATTTCCCTGTGCTTACGGCTGTTTCTTCCATATGCCGGTAATTGGCTGAAAACGCCTTTTTGGGGACTCTGCAGGGAAAGTATTTGCACACTGCTGAATCCACACACGGGTTTAACTCTGGAAGTAGAGTGCACACAATGACAACCGTTCTGTTAGATAGCTGCGTTTTGGATTCAGAAGCAGATATTTCCCTGTGCTTACTGCTGTTTCTTCCATATGCCGGAAATGGGCTGGAAAACGCCTGTTTTGGGACTCGGCAGAGAAAGTGTTTGCAGACTGCTGAATCCACACACGGGTTTAACTCTGGAAGTTGAGTGCACACATTGACAACCGTTCTGTTAGATAGCTGCGTTTTGGATTTAGAAGCAGATATTTCCCTGTGCTAACTGCTGTTTGTTCCTATGCCGGTAATGGGCTGAAAACGCCTGTTTTGGGACTCTGCAGAGAAAGTGTTTGCAGGACTGCTGAATCCACACACGGGTTTAACTCTGGAAGCTGAGTGCTCACATTGACAACCGTTCTGTTAGATAGCTGCGTTTTGATTAGAAGCAGATATTTCACTGTGCTTACTGCTGTTTCTTCCATATGCCGGGTAATGGGCTGAAAAGCCTGTTTTGGGACTCTGCAGAAGATGTTTGCACTCTGCTGATCCACACACTGGTTTAACTCTGTAAGTAGAGTGCACACATTGGACAACCGTTCTGTATAGATAGTTGCGTTTTGGATTAGATGCAGATATTTCCCTGTACTTACAGCTCTTTCTTCCTGTGCCGGGTTATGGGGCTGAAAACGCCTGTTTTGGGACTCTGCAGAGAAAGTGTTTGCAGGACTGCTGAATCCACACACGGGTTTAACTCTGGAAGTTGAGTGCACACATTGACAACCGTTCTGTTAGACAGCTGCGTTTTGGATTTAGAAGCAGATATTTCCCTGTGCTTACTGCTGTTTCTTCCATATGCCGGTAATGGGCTGAAAACGCCTGTTTTGGGACTCTGCAGAGAAAGAGTTTGCAGACTGCTGAATCCACACACGGGTTTAACTCTGGAAGTTGAGTGCACAAATTGACAACAGTTCTGTTAGAAAGCTGCGTTTTGGATTTAGAAGCAGATATTTCCCTGTGCTTACTGCTGTTTCTTCCATATGCCGTTAATGGGCTGAAAACGCCTGTTTTGGGACTCTGCAGAGAAAGTGTTTGCAGACTGCTGAATCCACACACGGGTTTAACTCTGGAAGTTGAGTGCACACATTGACAACCGTTGTGTTAGATAGCTGAGTTTTGGATTTAGAAGCAGATATTTCCCTGTGCTTACTGCTGTTTCTTCCATATGCCGGTAATGGGCTGAAAACACCTCTTTTGGGACTCTGTAGAGAAGGTGTTTGCAGACTGCTGAATCCACATACGGCTTTAACTCTGGAAGTTGAGTGCACACATTGACAACCGTTCTGTTAGATAGCTTTGTTTTGGATTTAGAAGCAGATATTTCCCTGTGCTTGCTGCTGTTTCTTCCATATGCCGGTAATGGGCTGAAAACTTCTGATTTGGGACTCTGCAGAGAAAGTGTTTGCAGACTGCTGAATCCACACACGGGTTTAACTCTGGAAGTTGAGTGCACACATTGACAACCGTTCTGTTAGATAGCTGCGTTTTGGATTTAGAAGCAGATATTTCCCTGAGCTTACTGCTGTTTCTTCCATATGCCGGTAAGGGCTGAAAACGCCTGTTGTTTGGGACTCTGCAGAGAAAGTGTTTGCAGACTGCTGAATCCCACACCCGGGATTAACTCTGGAAGTGAGTGCACACATTGACAAACGTTCTGTTAGATAGCTGCGTTTTGGATTTAGAAGCAGATATTTCCCTGTGCTGACTGCTGTTTCTTCCCTATGCCGGCAATGGGCTGAAAATGCCTATTATGGGAATCTGCAGAGAAAGTGTTTGCAGACTGCTGAATCCACACACGGTTTTAACTCTGGAAGTTGAGTGCACACATTGACAACCGTTCTGTTAGATAGCTGGTTTTGGATTTAGATGCAGATATTTCCCGGGTACTTACTGCTCTTTCTTCCATGTGCCGGTAATGGGCTGAAAACGGCCTGTTTTGGGTCTCTGCAGCGAAAGCGTTTGCAGACTGCTGAATCCACACACGGGTTTAACTCTGGAAGTTGAGTGCACACATTGACAATCGTTCTGTAACATAGCTGCGTTTTGGATTTAGAAGCAGATATTTCCCTGTACTGAGTGCTCTTTCTTCCATGAGCCGGTAATGGGCTGAAACGCCTGTTTTGGGACTCTGCAGAGAAAGTGTTTGCAGGACTGCTGAATCCACACACTGGTTTAACTCTGGAAGTTGACTGCACACATTGACAACCGTTCTGTTAGATAGCTGCGTTTTGGATTTAGAAGCAGATATTTCCCTGTGCTTACTGCTGTTTCTTCCATATGCCGGTAATGGGCTGAAAACGCCTGTTTTGGGACTCTTCAGAGAAAGTGTTTGCAGACTGCTGAATACACACGGGTTAACCCTCTGGAAAGTTGAGTGCACACATTGACAACCGTTCTGTTAGATAGCCTGCGTTTTGGATTTAGAAGCAGAAATTTCCCCTGTGCTTACTGCTGTTCTTCCAAATGCCGGGGTAATGGGCTGAAAACGCCTTTTTTGGGACTCTGCAGGGAAAGTATTTTGCACACTGCTGAATCCACACACGGGTTTATACTCTGGAAGTAGAGTGCACACATTGACAACCGTTCTGTTAGATAGCTGCGTTTTGGATTCAGAAGCAGATATTTCCCTGTGCTTACTGCTGTTTCTTCCATATGCCGGAAAATGGGCTGAAAACGCCTGTTTTGGGACTCGGCAGAGAAAGTGTTTGCAGACTGCAGAATCCACACACGGGTTTAACTCTGGAAGTTGGAGGTGCACACATTGACAAACGGTCTGTTAGATAGCTGCGTTTGGAATTAGAGCAGATATTTCCCTGTGCTAACTGCTGTTTGTTCCCTATGCCGGGAATGGGCTGAAAACGCCTGTTTTGGGACTCTGCAGAGAAAGTGTTTGCAGACTGCTGAATCCACACACGGGTTTAACTCTGGAAGTTGAGTGCACACATGGACAACCGTTCTGTTAGATAGCTGCGTTTTGGATTTTAGAAGCAGATATTTCCCCTGTGCTTACTGCTGTTTCTTCCATATGCCGGTAATGGGCTGAAAACACCTGTTATGGGACTCTGCAGAGAAAGTGTTTGCACTCTGCTGAATCCACACACTGGTTTAACTCTGTAAGTTGAGTGCACACATTGACAACCGTTCTGTTAGATAGTTGCGTTTTGGATTTATTTGCAGATATTTCCCTGTACTTACAGCTCTTTCTTCCATGTGCCGGGTTATGGGCTGAAACGCCTGTTTTGGGACTGCTGCGAGAAAGTGTTTGCAGACTGCTGAATCCACACACGGGTTTAACTCTGGAAGTTGAGTGCACACTTGAAAACCGTTCCGTTAGACAGCTGCGTTTTGGATTTAGAAGCAGATATTTCCCTGTGCTTCCTGCTGTTTCTTCCATATGCCGGTTAAAGGGCTGGAAAACGCCTGTTTTGGGACTCGGCAGAGAAAGTGTTTGCAGACTGCTGAATCCACACACGGGTTTAACTCTGGAAGTTGAGTGCACACATTGACAACCGTTCTGTTAGATAGCTGCGTTTTGGATTAGAAGCAGATATTTACCCTGTGCTAACTGCTGTTTGTTCCCTATGCGGTAATGGGCTGAAAACGCCTGTTTTGGGACTCTGCAGAGAAAGTGTTTGCAGACTGCTGAATCCAACACACGGGTTTAACTCTGGAAGCTGAGTGCACACATTGACAACCGTTCTGTTAGATAGCTGCGTTTTGGATTTAGAAGCAGATATTTCACTGTGCTTACTGCTGTTTCTTCCATATGCCGGTAAGGGGCTGAAAATGCCTGTTTTGGGACTCTGCAGAGAAAGTGTTTGCACTCTGCTGAATCCACACACTGGTTTAACTCTGTAAGTTGAGTGCAACAAATGACAACCGTCTGTTAGATAGTTGCGTTTTGGATTTAGATGCAGATATTTCCCTGTACTTACAGCTCTTTCTTCCATGTGCCGGTTATGGGCTGGAAAACGCCTGTTTTGGGACTCTGCAGAGAAAGTGTTTGCAGACTGCTGAATCCACACACGGGTTTAACTCTGGAAGTTGAGTGCACACATTGACAACCGTTCTGTTAGACAGCTGCGTTTTGGATTTAGAAGCAGATATTTCCTGTGCTTACTGCTGTTTCTTCCTATGCCGGTAATGGGCTGAAAACGCCTGTTTTGGGACTCTGCAGAGAAAAGCGTTGCAGACTGCTGAATCCACACGGGTTTAACTCTGGAGTTGAGTGCACAAATTGACAACAGTTCTGTTAGAAAGCTGCGTTTTTGTATTTAGAAGCAGATATTTCCCTGTGCTTACTGCTGTTTCTTCCATATGCCGTTAATGGGCTGAAAACGCCTGTTTTGGGACTCTGCAGAGAAGTGTTTGCAGACTGCTGAATCCACACACGGGTTTAACTCTGGAAGTTGAGTGCACACATTGACAACCGTTGTGTTAGATAGCTGAGTTTTGGATTAGAAGCAGATATTTCCCTGTGCTTACTGCTGTTTCTTCCATATGCCGGTAATGGGCTGAAAACACCATCTTTTGGGACTCTGTAGAGAAGTTGTTTGCAGACTGCTGAATCCACATACGGCTTTAACTCTGGAAGTTGAGTGCACACATTGACAACCGTTCTGTTAGATAGCTTTGTTTTGGATTAGAAGCAGATATTTCCCTGTGCTTGCTGCTGTTTCTTCCATATGCCGGTAATGGGCTGAAAACGTCTGATTTGGGGACTCTGCAGAGAAAGTGTTTGCAGACTGCTGAATCCACACACGGGTTTAACTCTGGAAGTTGAGTGCACACAATTGACAACCGTTCTGTTAGATAGCTGCGATTTGGATTTAGAAGCAGATATTTCCCTGAGCTTACTGCTGTTTCTTCCATATGCCGGGTAATGGGCTGAAAACGCCTGTTTTGGGACTCTGCAGAGAAAGTGTTTGCAGGACTGCTGAATCCACACCCGGGATTAACTCTGGAAGTTGAGTGCACACATTGACAACCGTTCTGTTAGATAGCTGCGTTTTGGATTTAGATGCAGATATTTCCCTGTGCTGACTGCTGTTTCCTTCCCTATGCCGGCAATGGGCCTGAAATGCCTATTATGGGAATCTGCAGAGAAAGTGTTTGCAGACTGCTGAATCCTACACACGTTTTAACTCTGGAAGTTGAGTGCACACATTGACAACCGTTCTGTTAGATAGCTGGGTTTTGGATTTAGATGCAGATATTTCCGCGTACTTACTGCTCTTTCTTCCATGTGCCGGTAATGGGCTGGAAAACGCCTGTTTTGGGTCTCTGCAGCGAAAGCGTTTGCAGACTGCTGAATCCACACACGGGTTTAACTCTGGAAGTTGAGTGCACACATTGACAACGTTCTGTAACATAGCTGCGTTTTGGATTTAGAAGCAGATATTTCCCTGTACTTAGTGCTCTTTCTTCCATGAGCCGGTAATGGGCTGAAAACGCCTGTTTTGGGACTCTGCAGAGAAAGTGTTTGCAGACTGCTGAATCCACACACGGGTTTAACTCTGGAAGTTGACTGCACACATTGACAACCGTTCTGTTAGATAGCTGCGTTTTGGATTTAGAAGCAGATATTTCCCTGTGCTATCTGCTGTTTCTTCCATATGCCGGTAATGGGCTGAAAACGCCTGTTTTGGGACTCTTCAGAGAAAGTGTATGCAGATGCTGAATACACACGGGTTTAAACTCTGGAAGTTGAGTGCACACATTGACAACCGTTCTGTTAGATAGCTGCGTTTTGGATTCAGAAGCAGTATTTCCCTGTGCTTACTGCTGTTTCTTCCATATGCCGGGTAATGGGCTGAAAACGCCTTTTTTGGGACTCTGCAGGGAAAGTATTTGCACACTGCTGAATCCACACGGTTTTAACTCTGGAAGTAGAGTGCACACATTGACAACCGTTCTGTTAGATAGCTGCGTTTTGGATTCAGAAGCAGATATTTCCCTGTGCTTACTGCTGTTTCTTCCATATGCCGGAAATGGGCTGAAAACGCCTGTTTTGGGACTCGGCTGAGAAAGTGTTTGCAGACTGCTGAATCCACACACGGGTTTAACTCTGGAAGTTGAGTGCACACATGACAACCGTTCTGTTAGATAGCTGCGTTTTTGGAATTAGAAGCAGATATTTCCCTGTGCTAACTGCTGTTTGTTCCCTATGCCGGGGAATGGGCTGGAAACGCCTGTTTTGGGACTCTGCAGAGAAACTGTTGCAGACTGCTGAATCCACACACGGGTTTAACTCTGGAAGTTGAGTGCACACATGGACAACCGTTCTGTTAGATAGCTGCGTTTTGGATTTAGAAGCAGATATTTCCCTGTGCTTACTGCTGTTTCTTCCATATGCCGGTAATGGGCTGAAAACACCTGTTTTGGGACTCTGCAGAGAAAGTGTTTGCACTCTGCTGAATCCACACACTGGTTTAACTCTGTAAGTTGAGTGCACACATTGACAACCGTTCTGTTAGATAGTTGCGTTTTGGATTTAGATGCAGATATTTCCCTGTACTTACAGCTCTTTCTTCCATGTGCCGGTTATGGGCTGAAAACGCCTGTTTTGGGACTCTGCAGAGAAAGTGTTTGCAGACTGCTGAATCCACACACGGGTTTAACTCTGGAAGTTGAGTGCACACATTGAAAACCGTTCCGTTAGACAGCTGCGTTTTGGATTTAGAAGCAGATATTTCCCTGTGCTTCCTGCTGTTTCTTCCATATGCCGGTAAAGGGCTGAAAACGCCTGTTTTGGGACTCTGCAGAGAAAGTGTTTGCAGACTGCTGAATCCACACACGGGTTTAACTCTGGAAGTTGAGTGCACAAATTGACAACAGTCTGTTAGAAAGCTGCGTTTTGGATTTAGAAGCAGATATTTCCCTGTGCTTACTGCTGTTTCTTCCATATGCTGGCAATGGGCTGAAAAGGCCTGTTTTGGGACTCTGCAGAGAAATTGTTTGCAGACTGCTGAATACACACACGGGTTTAACTCTGGAAGTTGAGTGCACACATTGACAACCGTTCTGTTAGATAGCTGTGTTTTGGATTTAGAAGCAGATATTTCCCTGTGCTTACTGCTGTTTCTTCCATATGCCGGCAATGGGCTGAAAAGGCCTGTTTTGGGACTCTGCAGAGAAATTGTTTGCAGACTGCTGAATCCACACACGGGTTTAACTCTGGAAGTTGAGTGCACACATTGACAACCGTTCTGTAACATAGCTGAGTTTTGGATTTAGAAGCAGATATTTCCCTGTGCTTACTGCTGTTTCTTCCATATGCCGGTAATGGGCTGAAAACGCCTGTTTTGGGACTCTGCAGAGAAAGTGTTTGCAGACTGCTGAATCCACACACGGGTTTTACTCTGGAAGTTGACTGCACACGTTGACAACCGTTCTGTTAGATAGCTGCGTTTTGGATTTAGAAGCAGATATTTCCCTGTGCTTACTGCTGTTTCTTCTATATGCCGGTAATGGGCTGAAAACGCCTGTTTTGGGACTCTGCAGAGAAAGTGTTTGCAGACTTCTGAGTTCACACACGGGTTTAACTCTGGAATTTGAGTGCACACATTGACAAACGTTCTGTTAGATAGCTGCGTTTTGGATTTTGAAGCAGATATTTCCTGTGCTTACTGCTGTTTCTTCCATATGCCGGTAATGGGCTGAAAACGCCTGTTTTGGGACTCTGCAGAGAAAGTGTTTGCAGACTGCTGAATCCACACACGGGTTTAAATCTGGAAGTTGAGTGCACACATTGACAACCGTTCTGTTAGATAGCTGCGTTTTGGATTTAGAAGCAGATATTTCCCTGTGCTTACTGCTCTTTCTTCCATATGCCGGTAATGGGCTGAAAACGCCTGTGTTGGGACTCTGCAGAGAAAGTTTTTGCGGACTGCTGAATCCACACACGGGTTTAACTCTGGAAGTTGAGTGCACACATTGACAACCGTTCTTTTAGATAGCTGCGTTTTGGATTTAGAAGCAGATATTTCCCTGTGCTTACTGCTGTTTCTTCCATATGCCGGTAATGGGCTGAAAACGCCTGTTTTCGGACTCTGCACAGAAAGTGTTTGCAGACTGCTGAATCCACACAAGGGTTTAACTCTGGAAGTTGAGTGCACACATTGACAACCGTTCTGTTAGATAGCTGCGTTTTGGATTTAGAAGCAGATATTTCCCTGTGCTTACTGCTGTTTCTTCCATATGCCGGTAATGGGCTGAAAACGCCTGTTTTGGGACTCTGCAGAGAATGTGTTTGCAGACTGCTGAATCCACACAAGGGTTTAACTCTGGAAGTTGAGTGCACACATTGACAACCGTTCTGTTAGATAGCTGCGTTTTGGATTTAGATGCAGATATTTCCCTGTACTTACTGCTCATTCTTCCATGTGACGGTAATGGGCTGAAAACGCCTGCTTTGGGACTCTGCAGAGAAAGTGTTTGCAGACTGCTGAATCCACACACGGCTTTAACTCTGGAAGTTGAGTGCACCCATTGACAACCGTTCTGTTAGAATGCTGCGTTTTGGATTTAGAAGCAGATATTTCCCTGTGCTTACTGCTGTTTCTTCCCTGTGTCGGTAATGGGCTGAAAACGCATGTTTTGGGACTCTGCAGAGAAAGTGTTTGCAGACTGCTGAATCCACACACCGGTTTAACTCTGGAAGTTGAGTGCACACATTGACAACCGTTCTGTTAGATAGCTGCGTTTTGGATTTAGAAGCAGATATTTCCCTGGGCTTACTGCGGTTTCTTCCATATGCTGGTAATGGGCTGAAAACGCCTGTTTTGGGAGTCTGCAGAGAATGTGTTTGCAGACTGCTGAATCCACACACGGGTTTAACTCTGGAAGTTGAGTGCACACATTGACAACCGTTCTGTTAGATAGCTGCGTTTTGGATTTAGATGCAGATATTTCCCTGTACTTACTGCTCTTTCTTCCATGTGCCGGTAATGGGCTGAAAACGCCTGTTATGGGACTCTGCAGAGAAAGTGTTTGCAGACTGCTGAATCCACACACGGGTTTAACTCTGGAAGTTGAGTGCACTCATTGACAACCTTTCTGTTAGATAGCTGCGTTTTGGATTTAGAAGCAGATATTTCCCTGTGCTTACTGCTGTTCCTTCCGTATGCCGGTAATGGGCTGAAAACGCCTGTTTTGGGACTCTGCAGAGAAAGTGTTTGCAGACTGCTGAATCCACACACGGGTTTAACTCTGGAAGTTGAGTGCACACATTGACAACCGTTCTGTTAGATAGCTGCGTTTTGGATTTAGAAGCAGATATTTCCCTGTGCTTACTGCTGTTTCTTCCATATGCCGGTAAAGGGCTGAAAACGCCTGTTTTGGGACTCTGCAGAGAAAGTGTTTGCAGACTGCTGAATCCACACACCGGTTTAACTCTGGAAGTTGAGTGCACACATTGACAACCGTTCTGTTAGATAGCTGCGTTTTGGATTTAGAAGCAGATATTTCCCTGTGCTTACTGCTCTTTCTTCCATATGCCGGTAATGGGCTGAAAACGCCTGTTTTGGGACTCTGCACAGAAAGTGTTTGTAGACTGTCTGAATCCACACACGGGTTTAACTCTGGAACTTGAGTGCACACATTGACAACCGTTCTGTTAGATAGCTGCGTTTTGGATTTAGAAGCAGATATTTCCCTGTGCTTACTGCTGTTTCTTCCGAATGCCGGTAATGGGCTGAAAACGCCTGTTTTGGGACTCTGCAGAGAAAGTGTTTGCAGACTGCTGAATCCACACACGGGTTTAACTCTGGAAGTTGAGTGCACACATTGACAACCGTTCTGTTAGATAGCTGCGTTTTGGATTTAGAAGCAGATATTTCCCTGTGCTTACTGCTGTTTCTTCCATATGCCGGTAATGGGCTGAAAACGCCTGTTTTGGGACTCTGCAGAGAAACTGTTTGCAGACTGCTGAATCCACACACGGGTTTAACTCTGGAAGTTGAGTGCACACATTGACAACCGTTCTGTTAGATAGCTGCGTTTTGGATTTAGAAGCAGATATTTCCCTGTGCTTACTGCTGTTTCTTCCATATGCCGGTAATGGGCTGAAAACGCCTGTTTTGGGACTCTGCACAGAAAGTGTTTGCAGAGTGCTGAATCCACACACGGGTTTAACTCTGGAAGTTGAGTGCACACATTGACAACCGTTCTGTTAGATAGCTGCGTTTTGGATTTAGAAGCAGATATTTCCCTGTGCTTACTGCTGTTTCTTCCATATGCCGGTAATGGGCTGAAAACGCCTGTTTTGGGACTCTGCAGAGAAAGTGTTTGCAGACTGCTGAATCCACACACGGGTTTAACTCTGGAAGTTGAGTGCACACATTGACAACCTTTCTGTTAGATAGCTGCGTTTTGGATTTAGAAGCAGATATTTCCCCGTGCTTACTGCTGTTTCTTCCGTATGCCGGTAGTGGGCTGAAAACGCCTGTTTTGGGACTCTGCAGAGAAAGTGTTTGCAGACTGCTGAATCCACACACGGGTTTAACTCTGGAAGTTGAGTGCAGACATTGACAACCGTTCTGTTAGATAGCTGCGTTTTGGATTTAGAAGCAGATATTTCCCTGTGCTTATTGCTGTTTCTTCCTCATGCCGGTAATGGGCTGAAAACGCCTGTTTTGGGACTCTGCAGAGAAAGTGTTTGCAGACTGCTGAATCCACACACGGGTTTAACTCTGGAAGTTGAGTGCACACATTGACAACCGTTCTGTTAGATAGCTGCGTTTTGGATTTAGAAGCAGATATTTCCCTGTGCTTACTGCTGTTTCTTCCATATGCCGGTAAAGGGCTGAAAACGCCTGTTTTGGGACTCTGCAGAGAAAGTGTTTGCAGACTGCTGAATCCACAAACCGTTTTAACTCTGGAAGTTGAGTGCACACATTGACAACCGTTCTGTTAGATAGCTGCGTTTTGGATTTAGAAGCTGATATTTCCCTGTGCTTACTGCTGTTTCTTCCATATGCCGGTAATGGGCTGAAAACGCCTGTTTTGGGACTCTGTCCAGAAAGTGTTTGCAGACTGCTGAATCCACACACGGGTTTAACTCTGGAACTTGAGTGCACACATTGACAACCGTTCTGTTAGATCGCTGCGTTTTGGATTTAGAAGCAGATATTTCCCTGTGCTTACTGCTGTTTCTTCCGTATGCCGGTAATGGGCTGAAAACGCCTGTTTTGGGACTCTGCAGAGAAAGTGTTTGCAGACAGCTGAATCCACACACGGGTTTAACTCTGGAAGTTGAGTGCACACATTGACAACCATTCTGTTAGATAGCTGCGTTTTGGATTTAGAAGCAGATATTTCCCTGTGCTTACTGCTGTTTCTTCCATATGCCGGTAATGGGCTGAAAACGCCTGTTTTGGAACTCTGCAGAGAAAGTGTTTGCAGACTGCTGAATCCACACACGGGTTTAACTCTGGAAGTTGAGTGCACACTTTGACAACCGTTCTGTTAGATAGCTGCGTTTTGGATTTAGAAGCAGATATTTCCCTGTGCTTACTGCTGTTTCTTCCATATGCTGGTAATGGGCTGAAAACGCCTGTTTTGGGACTCTGCAGAGAAAGTGTTTGCAGACTGCTGAATCCACACACTGGTTTAACTCTGGAAGTTGAGTGCACACATTGACAACCGTTCTGTTAGATAGCTGCGTTTTGGATTTAGAAGCAGATATTTCCCTGTGCTTACTGCTGTTTCTTCCATATGCCGGTAATGGGCTGAAAACGCCTGTTTTGGGACTCTGCAGAGAAACTGTTTGCAGACTGCTGAATCCACACACGGGTTTAACTCTGGAAGTTGAGTGCACACATTGACAACCGTTCTGTTAGATAGCTGCGTTTTGGATTTAGAAGCAGATATTTCCCTGTGCTTACTGCTGTTTCTTCCATATGCCGGTAATGGGCTGAAAACGCCTGTTTTGGGACTCTGCAGAGAAAGTGTTTGCAGACTGCTGAATCCACACACGGGTTTAACTCTGGAAGTTGAGTGCACACATTGACAACCGTTCTGTTAGATAGCTGCGTTTTGGATTTAGAAGCAGATATTTCCCTGTGCTTACTGCTGTTTCTTCCATATGCCGGTAATGGGCTGAAAACGCCTGTTTTGGGACTCTGCAGAGAAAGTGTTTGCAGACTGCTGAATCCACACACGGGTTTAACTCTGGAAGTTGAGTGCACACATTGACAACCGTTCTGTTAGATAGCTGCGTTTTGGATTTAGAAGCAGATATTTCCCTGTGATTATTGCTGTTTCTTCCATATGCCGGTAATGGGCTGAAAACGCCTGTTTTGGGACTCTGCAGAGAAAGTGTTTGCAGACTGCTGAATCCACACACGGGTTTATCTCTGGAACTTGAGTGCACACATTGACAACCGTTGTGTTAGATAGCTGCGTTTTGGATTTAGAAGCAGATATTTCCCTGTGCTTACTGCTGTTTCTTCCATATGCCGGTAATGGGCTGAAAACGCCTGTTTTGGGACTCTGCAGAGAAAGTGTTTGCAGACTGCTGAATCCACACACGGGTGTAACTCTGGAAGTTTAGTGCACGCATTGACAAACGTTCTGTTAGATAGCTGCGTTTTGGATTAAGAAGCAGATATTTCCCTGTGCTTACTGCTGTTTCTTCCATATGCCGGTAATGGGCTGAAAACGCCTGTTTTGGGACTCTGCAGAGAAACTGTTTGCAGACTGCTGAATCCACACACGGGTTTAACTCTGGAAGTTGAGTGCACACATTGACAACCGTTCTGTTAGATAGCTGCGTTTTGGATTTAGAAGCAGATATTTCCCTGTGCTTACTGCTGTTTCTTCCATATGCCGGTAATGGGCTGAAAACGCCTGTTTTGGGACTCTGCAGAGAATGTGTTTGCAGACTGCTGAATCCACACACGGGTTTAACTCTGGAAGTTGAGTGCACACATTGACAACCGTTCTGTTAGATAGCTGCGTTTTGGATTTAGAAGCAGATATTTCCCTGTGCTTACTGCTGTTTCTTCCATATGCCGGTAATGGGCTGAAAACGCCTGTTTTGGGACTCTGCAGAGAAAGTGTTTGCAGACTGCTGAATCCACACACGGGTTTAACTCTGGAAGTTGAGTGCACACATTGACAACCGTTCTGTTAGATAGCTGCGTTTTGGATTTAGAAGCAGATATTTCCCTGTGCTTACTGCTGTTTCTTCCATATGCCGGTAATGGGCTGAAAACGCCTGTTTTGGGACTCTGCAGAGAAAGTGTTTGCAGACTGCTGAATCCACACACGGGTTTATCTCTGGAACTTGAGTGCACACATTGACAACCGTTGTGTTAGATAGCTGCGTTTTGGATTTAGAAGCAGATATTTCCCTGTGCTTACTGCTGTTTCTTCCATATGCCGGTAATGGGCTGAAAACGCCTGTTTTGGGACTCTGCAGAGAAAGTGTTTGCAGACTGCTGAATCCACACACGGGTGTAACTCTGGAAGTTTAGTGCACGCATTGACAAACGTTCTGTTAGATAGCTGCGTTTTGGATTAAGAAGCAGATATTTCCCTGTGCTTACTGCTGTTTCTTCCATATGCCGGTAATGGGCTGAAAACGCCCGTTTTGGGACTCTGCACAGAAAGGGTTTGCAGACTGCTGAATCCACACACGGGTTTAACTCTGTAAGTTGAGTGCACACATTGACAACCGTTCTGTTAGATAGCTGCGTGTTGGATTTAGAAGCAGATATTTCCTTGTGCTTACTGCTGTTTCTTCCATATGCCGGTAATGGGCTGAAAACGCCTGTTTTGGGACTCTGCCCAGAAAGTGTTTGCAGACTGCTGCATCCACACACGGGTTTAACTCTGGAAGTTGAGTGCACACATTGACAACCTTTCTGTTAGATAGCTGCGTTTTGGATTTAGAAGCAGATATTTCCCTGTGCTTACTGCTGTTTCTTCCACATGCCGGTAATGGGCTGAAAACGCCTGTTTTGGGACTCTGCAGAGAAAGTGTTTGCAGACTGCTGAATCCACACACGGGTTTAACTCTGGAAGTTGAGTGCACACATTGACAACCGTTCTGTTAGATAGCTGGGTTTTGGATTTAGAAGCAGATATTTCCCTGTGCTTACTGCTGTTTCTTCCATATGCCGGTAATGGGCTGAAACCGCCTGTTTTGGGACTCTGCAGAGAAACTGTTTGCAGACTGGTGAATCCACACACGGGTTTAACTCTGGAAGTTGAGTGCACACATTGACAACCGTTCTGTTAGATAGCTGCGTTTTGGATTTAGAAGCAGATATTTCCCTGTGCTTACTGCTGTTTCTTCCATATGCCGGTAATGGGCTGAAAACGCCTGTTTTGGGACTCTGCAGAGAAAGTGTTTGCAGACTGCTGAATCCACACACGGGTTTAACTCTGGAAGTTGAGTGCACACATTGACAACCTTTCTGTTAGATAGCTGCGTTTTGGATTTAGAAGCAGATATTTCCCCGTGCTTACTGCTGTTTCTTCCGTATGCCGGTAATGGGCTGAAAACGCCTGTTTTGGGACTCTGCAGAGAAAGTGTTTGCAGACTGCTGAATCCACACACGGGTTTAACTCTGGAAGTTGAGTGCACACATTGACAACCGTTCTGTTAGATAGCTGCGTTTTGGATTTAGAAGCAGATATTTCCCTGTGCTTATTGCTGTTTCTTCCTCATGCCGGTAATGGGCTGAAAACGCCTGTTTTGGGACTCTGCAGAGAAAGTGTTTGCAGACTGCTGAATCCACACACGGGTTTAACTCTGGAAGTTGAGTGCACACATTGACAACCGTTCTGTTAGATAGCTGCGTTTTGGATTTAGAAGCAGATATTTCCCTGTGCTTACTGCTGTTTCTTCCATATGCCGGTAAAGGGCTGAAAACGCCTGTTTTGGGACTCTGCAGAGAAAGTGTTTGCAGACTGCTGAATCCACAAACCGTTTTAACTCTGGAAGTTGAGTGCACACATTGACAACCGTTCTGTTAGATAGCTGCGTTTTGGATTTAGAAGCAGATATTTCCCTGTGCTTACTGCTGTTTCTTCCATGTGCCGGTAATGGGCTGAAAACGCCTGTTTTGGGACTCTGTCCAGAAAGTGTTTGCAGACTGCTGAATCCACACACGGGTTTAACTCTGGAACTTGAGTGCACACATTGACAACCGTTCTGTTAGATAGCTGCGTTTTGGATTTAGAAGCAGATATTTCCCTGTGCTTACTGCTGTTTCTTCCATATGCTGGTAATGGGCTGAAAACGCCTGTTTTGGGACTCTGCAGAGAAAGTGTTTGCAGACTGCTGAATCCACACACTGGTTTAACTCTGGAAGTTGAGTGCACACATTGACAACCGTTGTGTTAGATAGCTGCGTTTTGGATTTAGAAGCAGATATTTCCCTGTGCTTACTGCTGTTTCTTCCATATGCCGGTAATGGGCTGAAAACGCCTGTTTTGGGACTCTGCAGAGAAACTGTTTGCAGACTGCTGAATCCACACACGGGTTTAACTCTGGAAGTTGAGTGCACACATTGACAACCGTTCTGTTAGATAGCTGCGTTTTGGATTTAGAAGCAGATATTTCCCTGTGCTTACTGCTGTTTCTTCCATATGCCGGTAATGGGCTGAAAACGCCTGTTTTGGGACTCTGCAGAGAATGTGTTTGCAGACTGCTGAATCCACACACGGGTTTAACTCTGGAAGTTGCGTGCACACATTGACAACCGTTCTGTTAGATAGCTGCGTTTTGGATTTAGAAGCAGATATTTCCCTGTGCTTACTGCTGTTTCTTCCATATGCCGGTAATGGGCTGAAAACGCCTGTTTTGGGACTCTGCAGAGAAAGTGTTTGCAGACTGCTGAATCCACACACGGGTTTAACTCTGGAAGTTGAGTGCACACATTGACAACCGTTCTGTTAGATAGCTGCGTTTTGGATTTAGAAGCAGATATTTCCCTGTGCTTACTGCTGTTTCTTCCATATGCCGGTAATGGGCTGAAAACGCCTGTTTTGGGACTCTGCAGAGAAAGTGTTTGCAGACTGCTGAATCCACACACGTGTTTAACTCTGGAAGCTGAGTGCACACATTGACAACCGTTCTGTTAGATAGCTGCGTTTTGGATTTAGATGCAGATATTTCCCTGTACTTACTGCTCTTTCTTCCATGTGCCGGTAATGGGCTGAAAACGCCTGTTATGGGACTCTGCAGAGAAAGTGTTTGCAGACTGCTGAATCCAAACCTGGGTTTAACTCTGGAAGTTGAGTGCACCCATTGACAACCGTTCTGTTAGAATGCTGCGTTTTGCATTTAGAAGCAGATATTTCCCTGTGCTTACTGCTGTTTCTTCCACATGCCGGTAATGGGCTGAAAACGCCTGTTTTGGGACTCTTCAGAGAAAGTGTTTGCAGACTGCTGAATCCACACACGGGTTTAACTCTGGAAGTTGAGTGCACACATTGACAACCATTTTGTTAGATAGCTGCGTTTTGGATTTTGCAGCAGATATTTCCCTGTGCTTACTGCTGTTTCTTCCATATGCCGGTAATGGGCTGAAAACGCCTGTTTTGGGACTCTGCAGAGAAAGTGTTTGCAGACTGCTGAATCCACACACGGGTTTAACTCTGGAAGTTGAGTGCACACATTGACAACCGTTCTGTTAGATCGCTGCGTTTTGGATTTAGAAGCAGATATTTCCCTGTGCTTACTGCTGTTTCTTCCATATGCCGGTAATGGGCTGAAAACGCCTGTTTCGGGACTCTGCAGAGAAAGTGTTTGCAGACTGCTGAATCCACACACGGGTTTAACTCTGGAAGTTGAGTGCACACATTGACAACCGTTCTGTTTGATAGCTGCGTTTTGGATTTAGATGCAGATATTTCCCTGTACTTACTGCTCTTTCTTCCATGTGCCGGTAATGGGCTGAAAACGCCTGTTATGGGACTTTGCAGAGAAAGTGTTTGCAGACTGCTGAATCCAAACATGGGTTTAACTCTGGAAGTTGAGTGCACCCATTGACAACCGTTCTGGTAGAATGCTGCGTTTTGTATTTAGAAGCAGATATTTCCCTGTGCTTACTGCTGTTTCTTCCATATGCCGGTAATGGACTGAAATCGCCTGTTTTGGGACTCTTCAGAGAAAGTGTTTGCAGACTGCTGAATCCACACACGGGTTTAACTCTGGAAGTTGAGTGCAAACATTGACAACCGTTCTGTTAGATAGCTGCGTTTTGGATTTAGAAGCAGATATTTCCCTGTGCTTACTGCTGTTTCTTCCATATGCCGGTAATGGGCTGAAAACGCCTGTTTTGGGACTCTGCACAGAAAGTGTTTGTAGACTGTCTGAATCCAAACACGGGTTTAACTGTGGAACTTGAGTGCACACATTGACAACCGTTCTGTTAGATAGCTGCGTTTTGGATTTAGAAGCAGATATTTCCCTGTGCTTACTGCTGTTTCTTCCATATGCCGGTAATGGGCTGAAAACGCCTGTTTTGGGACTCTGCACAGAAAGTGTTTGCAGACTGCTGAATCCACACACGGGTTTAACTCTGGAAGTTGAGTGCACACATTGATAAACGTTCTGTTAGATAGCTGCGTTTTGGATTTAGAAGCAGATATTTCCCTGTGCTTACTGCTGTTTCTTCCATATGCCGGTAATGGGCTGAAAACGCCTGTTTTGGGACTCTGCAGAGAAAGTGTTTGCAGACTGCTGAATCCACACACTGGTTTAACTCTGGAAGTTGAGTGCACACATTGACAACCGTTCTGTTAGATAGCTGCGTTTTGGATTTAGAAGCAGATATTTCCCTGTGCTTACTGCTGTTTCTTCCATATGCCGGTAATGGGCTGAAAACGCCTGTTTTGGGACTCTGCACAGAAAGTGTTTGCAGACTGCTGAATCCACACACGGGTTTAACTCTGGAAGTTGAGTGCACACATTGACAACCGTTCTGTTAGATAGCTGCGTTTTGGATTTAGAAGCAGATATTTCCCTGTGCTTACTGCTGTTTCTTCCATATGCCGGTAATGGGCTGAAAACGCCTGTTTTGGGACTCTGCAGAGAAACTGTTTGCAGACTGCTGAATCCACACACGGGTTTAACTCTGGAAGTTGAGTGCACACATTGACAACCTTTCTGTTAGATAGCTGCGTTTTGGATTTAGAAGCAGATATTTCCCTGTGCTTACTGCTGTTTCTTCCACATGCCGGTAATGGGCTGAAAACGCCTGTTTTGGGACTCTGCAGAGAAAGTGTTTGCAGACTGCTGAATCCACACACGGGTTTAACTCTGGAAGTTGAGTGCACACATTGACAACCTTTCTGTTAGATAGCTGCGTTTTGGATTTAGAAGCAGATATTTCCCTGTGCTTACTGCTGTTTCTTCCACATGCCGGTAATGGGCTGAAAACGCCTGTTTTGGGACTCTGCAGAGAAAGTGTTTGCAGACTGCTGAATCCACACACGGGTTTAACTCTGGAAGTTGAGTGCACCCATTGACAACCGTTCTGTTAGAATGCTGCGTTTTGGATTAAGAAG
This sequence comes from Aotus nancymaae, assembly GCF_030222135.1. NCBI lineage: Eukaryota > Metazoa > Chordata > Mammalia > Primates > Aotidae > Aotus > Aotus nancymaae. Next base: position 19,907 of record NW_026988688.1, read on the forward strand.
CAGATATTTCCCTGTGGTTACTGCTGTTTCTTCAATATGCCGGTAATGGGCTGAAAACGCCTGTTTTGGGACTCTGCAGAGAAAGTGTTTGCAGACTGCTGAATCCACACACGGGTTTTACTCTGGAAGTTGACTGCACACATTGACAACCGTTCTGTTAGATAGCTGCGTTTTGGATTTAGAAGCAGATATTTCCCTGTGCTTACTGCTGTTTCTTCCATATGCCGGTAATGGGCTGAAAACGCCTGTTTTGGGACTCTGTCCAGAAAGTGTTTGCAGACTGCTGAATCCACACACGGGTTTAACTCTGGAACTTGAGTGCACACATTGACAACCCTTCTGTTAGATAGCTGCGTTTTGGATTTAGAAGCAGATATTTCCCTGTGCTTACTGCTGTTTCTTCCGTATGCCGGTAATGGGCTGAAAACGCCTGTTTTGGGACTCTGCAGAGAAAGTGTTTGCAGACTGCTGAATCCACACACGGGTTTACCTCTGGAAGTTGAGTGCACACATTGACAACCGTTCTGTTAGATAGCTGCGTTTTGGATTTAGAAGCAGATATTTCCCTGTGCTTACTGCTGTTTCTTCCATATGCCGGGAATGGGCTGAAAACGCCTGTTTTGGGACTCTGCAGAGAAAGTGTTTGCAGACTGCTGAATCCACACACGGGTTTAACTCTGGAAGTTGAGTGCACACATTGACAACCGTTCTGTTAGATAGCTGCGTTTTGGATTTAGAAGCAGATATTTCCCTGTGCTTACTGCTGTTTCTTCCATATGCCGGTAATGGGCTGAAAACGCCTGTTTTGGGACTCTGCCCAGAAAGTGTTTGCAGACTGCTGAATCCACACATGGGTTTAACTCTGGAAGTTGAGTGCACACATTGACAACCGTTCTGTTAGATAGCTGCGTTTTGGATTTAGAAGCAGATATTTCCCTGTGCTTACTGCTGTTTCTTCCACATGCCGGTAATGGGCTGAAAACGCCTGTTTTGGGACTCTGCAGAGAAAGTGTTTGCAGACTGCTGAATCCACACACGGGTTTAACTCTGGAAGTTGAGTGCACACATTGACAACCGTTCGGTTAGATAGCTGGGTTTTGGATTTAGAAGCAGATATTTCCCTGTGCTTACTGCTGTTTCTTCCATATGCCGGTAATGGGCTGAAAACGCCTGTTTTGGGACTCTGCAGAGAAAGTGTTTGCAGACTGCTGAATCCACACACGGGTTTAACTCTGGAAGTTGAGTGCACACATTGACAACCGTTGTGTTAGATAGCTGCGTTTTGGATTTAGAAGCAGATATTTCCCTGTGCTTACTGCTGTTGCTTCCATATGCCGGTAATGGGCTGAAAACGCCTGTTTTGGGACTCTGCCCAGAAAGTGTTTGCAGACTGCTGAATCCACACACGGGTTTAACTCTGGAACTTGAGTGCACACATTGACAACCGTTCTGTTAGATAGCTGCGTTTTGGATTTAGAAGCAGATATTTCCCTGTGCTTACTGCTGTTTCTTCCGTATGCCGGTAATGGGCTGAAAACGCCTGTTTTGGGACTCTGCAGAGAAAGTGTTTGCAGACTGCTGAATCCACACACGGGTTTAACTCTGGAAGTTGACTGCACACATTGACAATCGTTCTGTAACATAGCTGCGTTTTGGATTTAGAAGCAGATATTTCCCTGTGCTTACTGCTGTTTCTTCCATATGCCGGTAATGGGCTGAAAACGCCTGTTTTGGGACTCTGCACAGAAAGTGTTTGCAGACTGCTGAATCCACACACGGGTTTAACTCTGGAAGTTGAGTGCACACATTGATAAACGTTCTGTTAGATAGCTGCGTTTTGGATTTAGAAGCAGATATTTCCCTGTGCTTACTGCTGTTTCTTCCATATGCCGGTAATGGGCTGAAAACGCCTGTTTTGGGACTCTGCAGAGAAAGTGTTTGCAGACTGCTGAATCCACACACTGGTTTAACTCTGGAAGTTGAGTGCACACATTGACAACCGTTCTGTTAGATAGCTGCGTTTTGGATTTAGAAGCAGATATTTCCCTGTGCTTACTGCTGTTTCTTCCATATGCCGGTAATGGGCTGAAAACGCCTGTTTTGGGACTCTGCACAGAAAGTGTTTGCAGACTGCTGAATCCACACACGGGTTTAACTCTGGAAGTTGAGTGCACACATTGACAACCGTTCTGTTAGATAGCTGCGTTTTGGATTTAGAAGCAGATATTTCCCTGTGCTTACTGCTGTTTCTTCCATATGCCGGTAATGGGCTGAAAACGCCTGTTTTGGGACTCTGCAGAGAAACTGTTTGCAGACTGCTGAATCCACACACGGGTTTAACTCTGGAAGTTGAGTGCACACATTGACAACCTTTCTGTTAGATAGCTGCGTTTTGGATTTAGAAGCAGATATTTCCCTGTGCTTACTGCTGTTTCTTCCACATGCCGGTAATGGGCTGAAAACGCCTGTTTTGGGACTCTGCAGAGAAAGTGTTTGCAGACTGCTGAATCCACACACGGGTTTAACTCTGGAAGTTGAGTGCACACATTGACAACCTTTCTGTTAGATAGCTGCGTTTTGGATTTAGAAGCAGATATTTCCCTGTGCTTACTGCTGTTTCTTCCACATGCCGGTAATGGGCTGAAAACGCCTGTTTTGGGACTCTGCAGAGAAAGTGTTTGCAGACTGCTGAATCCACACACGGGTTTAACTCTGGAAGTTGAGTGCACCCATTGACAACCGTTCTGTTAGAATGCTGCGTTTTGGATTAAGAAGCAGATATTTCCCTGTGGTTACTGCTGTTTCTTCAATATGCCGGTAATGGGCTGAAAACGCCTGTTTTGGGACTCTGCAGAGAAAGTGTTTGCAGACTGCTGAATCCACACACGGGTTTTACTCTGGAAGTTGACTGCACACATTGACAACCGTTCTGTTAGATAGCTGCGTTTTGGATTTAGAAGCAGATATTTCCCTGTGCTTACTGCTGTTTCTTCCATATGCCGGTAATGGGCTGAAAACGCCTGTTTTGGGACTCTGTCCAGAAAGTGTTTGCAGACTGCTGAATCCACACACGGGTTTAACTCTGGAACTTGAGTGCACACATTGACAACCCTTCTGTTAGATAGCTGCGTTTTGGATTTAGAAGCAGATATTTCCCTGTGCTTACTGCTGTTTCTTCCGTATGCCGGTAATGGGCTGAAAACGCCTGTTTTGGGACTCTGCAGAGAAAGTGTTTGCAGACTGCTGAATCCACACACGGGTTTAACTCTGGAAGTTGAGTGCACACATTGACAACCGTTCTGTTAGATAGCTGCGTTTTGGATTTAGAAGCAGATATTTCCCTGTGCTTACTGCTGTTTCTTCCATATGCCGGGAATGGGCTGAAAACGCCTGTTTTGGGACTCTGCAGAGAAAGTGTTTGCAGACTGCTGAATCCACACACGGGTTTAACTCTGGAAGTTGAGTGCACACATTGACAACCGTTCTGTTAGATAGCTGCGTTTTGGATTTAGAAGCAGATATTTCCCTGTGCTTACTGCTGTTTCTTCCATATGCCGGTAATGGGCTGAAAACGCCTGTTTTGGGACTCTGCCCAGAAAGTGTTTGCAGACTGCTGAATCCACACATGGGTTTAACTCTGGAAGTTGAGTGCACACATTGACAACCGTTCTGTTAGATAGCTGCGTTTTGGATTTAGAAGCAGATATTTCCCTGTGCTTACTGCTGTTTCTTCCACATGCCGGTAATGGGCTGAAAACGCCTGTTTTGGGACTCTGCAGAGAAAGTGTTTGCAGACTGCTGAATCCACACACGGGTTTAACTCTGGAAGTTGAGTGCACACATTGACAACCGTTCGGTTAGATAGCTGCGTTTTGGATTTAGAAGCAGATATTTCCCCGTGCTTACTGCTGTTTCTTCCGTATGCCGGTAATGGGCTGAAAACGCCTGTTTTGGGACTCTGCAGAGAAAGTGTTTGCAGACTGCTGAATCCACACACGGGTTTAACTCTGGAAGTTGAGTGCACACATTGACAACCGTTCTGTTAGATAGCTGCGTTTTGGATTTAGAAGCAGATATTTCCCTGTGCTTATTGCTGTTTCTTCCTCATGCCGGTAATGGGCTGAAAACGCCTGTTTTGGGACTCTGCCCAGAAAGTGTTTGCAGACTGCTGAATCCACACACGGGTTTAACTCTGGAAGTTGAGTGCACACATTGACAACCGTTCTGTTAGATAGCTGCGTTTTGGATTCAGAAGCAGATATTTCCCTGTGCTTACTGCTGTTTCTTCCATATGCCGGTAAAGGGCTGAAAACGCCTGTTTTGGGACTCTGCAGAGAAAGTGTTTGCAGACTGCTGAATCCACAAACCGTTTTAACTCTGGAAGTTGAGTGCACACATTGACAACCGTTCTGTTAGATAGCTGCGTTTTGGATTTAGAAGCAGATATTTCCCTGTGCTTACTGCTGTTTCTTCCATATTCCGGTAATGGGCTGAAAACGCCTGTTTTGGGACTCTGTCCAGAAAGTGTTTGCAGACTGCTGAATCCACACACGGGTTTAACTCTGGAACTTGAGTGCACACATTGACAACCGTTCTGTTAGATAGCTGCGTTTTGGATTTAGAAGCAGATATTTCCCTGTGCTTACTGCTGTTTCTTCCATATGCCGGTAATGGGCTGAAAACGCCTGTTTTGGGACTCTGCAGAGAAAGTGTTTGCAGACTGCTGAATCCACACACGGGTTTAACTCTGGAAGTTGAGTGCACACATTGACAACCGTTCTGTTAGATAGCTGCGTTTTGGATTTAGAAGCAGATATTTCCCTGTGCTTACTGCTGTTTCTTCCATATGCCGGTAATGGGCTGAAAACGCCTGTTTTGGGACTCTGAAGAGAAAGTGTTTGCAGACTGCTGAATCCACACACGGGTTTAACTCTGGAAGTTGAGTGCACACATTGACAACCGTTCTGTTAGATAGCTGCGTTTTGGATTTAGAAGCAGATATTTCCCTGTGCTTACTGCTGTTTCTTCCATATGCCGGTAATGGGCTGAAAACGCCTGTTTTGGGACTCTGCACAGAAAGTGTTTGCAGACTGCTGAATCCACACACGGGTTTAACTCTGGAAGTTGAGTGCACACATTGACAACCGTTCTGTTAGATAGCTGCGTTTTGGATTTAGAAGCAGATATTTCCCTGTGCTTACTGCTGTTTCTTCCATATGCCGGTAATGGGCTGAAAACGCCTGTTTTGGGACTCTGCAGAGAAAGTGTTTGCAGACTGCTGAATCCACACACAGGTTTAACTCTGGAAGTTGAGTGCACACATTGACAACCGTTCTGTTAGATAGCTGCGTTTTGGATTTAGAAGCAGATATTTCCCTGTGCTTACTGCTGTTTCTTCCATATGCCGGTAATGGGCTGAAAACGCCTGTTTTGGGACTCTGCAGAGAAAGTGTTTGCAGACTGCTGAATCCACAAACGGGTTTATCTCTGGAACTTGAGTGCACACATTGACAACCGTTGTGTTAGATAGCTGCGTTTTGGATTTAGAAGCAGATATTTCCCTGTGCTTACTGCTGTTTCTTCCATATGCCGGTAATGGGCTGAAAACGCCTGTTTTGGGACTCTGCAGAGAAAGTGTTTGCAGACTGCTGAATCCACACACGGGTGTAACTCTGGAAGTTTAGTGCACGCATTGACAAACGTTCTGTTAGATAGCTGCGTTTTGGATTAAGAAGCAGATATTTCCCTGTGCTTACTGCTGTTTCTTCCATATGCCGGTAATGGGCTGAAAACGCCCGTTTTGGGACTCTGCACAGAAAGGGTTTGCAGACTGCTGAATCCACACACGGGTTTAACTCTGTAAGTTGAGTGCACACATTGACAACCGTTCTGTTAGATAGCTGCGTGTTGGATTTAGAAGCAGATATTTCCTTGTGCTTACTGCTGTTTCTTCCATATGCCGGTAATGGGCTGAAAACGCCTGTTTTGGGACTCTGCCCAGAAAGTGTTTGCAGACTGCTGCATCCACACACGGGTTTAACTCTGGAAGTTGAGTGCACACATTGACAACCTTTCTGTTAGATAGCTGCGTTTTGGATTTAGAAGCAGATATTTCCCTGTGCTTACTGCTGTTTCTTCCACATGCCGGTAATGGGCTGAAAACGCCTGTTTTGGGACTCTGCAGAGAAAGTGTTTGCAGACTGCTGAATCCACACACGGGTTTAACTCTGGAAGTTGAGTGCACACATTGACAACCGTTCTGTTAGATAGCTGCGTTTTGGATTTAGAAGCAGATATTTCCCTGTGCTTACTGCTGTTTCTTCCATATGCCGGTAATGGGCTGAAAACGCCTGTTTTGGGACTCTGCAGAGAAACTGTTTGCAGACTGGTGAATCCACACACGGGTTTAACTCTGGAAGTTGAGTGCACACATTGACAACCGTTCTGTTAGATAGCTGCGTTTTGGATTTAGAAGCAGATATTTCGCTGTGCTTACTGCTGTTTCTTCCATATGCCGGTAATGGGCTGAAAACGCCTGTTTTGGGACTCTGCCCAGAAAGTGTTTGCAGACTGCTGAATCCACACACGGGTTTAACTCTGGAACTTGAGTGCACACATTGACAACCGTTCTGTTAGATAGCTGCGTTTTGGATTTAGAAGCAGATATTTCCCTGTGCTTACTGCTGTTTCTTCCGTATGCCGGTAATGGGCTGAAAACGCCTGTTTTGGGACTCTGCAGAGAAAGTGTTTGCAGACTGCTGAATCCACACACGTGTTTAACTCTGGAAGCTGAGTGCACACATTGACAACCGTTCTGTTAGATAGCTGCGTTTTGGATTTAGATGCAGATATTTCCCTGTACTTACTGCTCTTTCTTCCATGTGCCGGTAATGGGCTGAAAACGCCTGTTATGGGACTCTGCAGAGAAAGTGTTTGCAGACTGCTGAATCCAAACCTGGGTTTAACTCTGGAAGTTGAGTGCACCCATTGACAACCGTTCTGTTAGAATGCTGCGTTTTGCATTTAGAAGCAGATATTTCCCTGTGCTTACTGCTGTTTCTTCCACATGCCGGTAATGGGCTGAAAACGCCTGTTTTGGGACTCTTCAGAGAAAGTGTTTGCAGACTGCTGAATCCACACACGGGTTTAACTCTGGAAGTTGAGTGCACACATTGACAACCATTTTGTTAGATAGCTGCGTTTTGGATTTTGCAGCAGATATTTCCCTGTGCTTACTGCTGTTTCTTCCATATGCCGGTAATGGGCTGAAAACGCCTGTTTTGGGACTCTGCAGAGAAAGTGTTTGTAGACTGCTGAATCCACACACGGGTTTAACTCTGGAAGTTGAGTGCACACATTGACAACCGTTCTGTTAGATTGCTGCGTTTTGGATTTAGAAGCAGATATTTCCCTGTGCTTACTGCTGTTTCTTCCATATGCCGGTAATGGGCTGAAAACGCCTGTTTCGGGACTCTGCAGAGAAAGTGTTTGCAGACTGCTGAATCCACACACGGGTTTAACTCTGGAAGTTGAGTGCACACATTGACAACCGTTCTGTTTGATAGCTGCGTTTTGGATTTAGATGCAGATATTTCCCTGTACTTACTGCTCTTTCTTCCATGTGCCGGTAATGGGCTGAAAACGCCTGTTATGGGACTCTGCAGAGAAAGTGTTTGCAGACTGCTGAATCCAAACATGGGTTTAACTCTGGAAGTTGAGTGCACCCATTGACAACCGTTCTGGTAGAATGCTGCGTTTTGTATTTAGAAGCAGATATTTCCCTGTGCTTACTGCTGTTTCTTCCATATGCCCGTAATGGACTGAAATCGCCTGTTTTGGGACTCTTCAGAGAAAGTGTTTGCAGACTGCTGAATCCACACACGGGTTTAACTCTGGAAGTTGAGTGCACACATTGACAACCATTTTGTTAGATAGCTGCGTTTTGGATTTTGCAGCAGATATTTCCCTGTGCTTACTGCTGTTTCTTCCATATGCCGGTAATGGGCTGAAAACGCATGTTTTGGGACTCTGCAGAGAAAGTGTTTGTAGACTGCTGAATCCACACACGGGTTTAACTCTGGAAGTTGAGTGCACACATTGACAATCGTTGTGTTAGATAGCTGCGTTTTGGATTTAGAAGCAGATATTTCCCTGTGCTTACTGCTGTTTCTTCCATATGCCGGTAATGGGCTGAAAACGCCTGTTTTGGGACTCTGCAGAGAAAGTGTTTGCAGACTGCTGAATCCACACACGGTTTTAACTCTGGAATTTGAGTGCACACATTGACAACCGATCTGTTAGATAGCTGCGTTTTGGATTTAGAAGCAGATATTTCCCTGTGCTTACTGCTGTTTCTTCCATATGCTGGCAATGGGCTGAAAAGGCCTGTTTTGGGACTCTGCACAGAAACTGTTTGCAGACTGCTGAATCCACACACCGGTTTAACTCTGGAAGTTGAGTGCACACATTGACAACCGTTCTGTTAGATAGCTGCCTTTTGAATTTAGAAGCAGATATTTCCCTGTGCTTACTGCTGTTTCTTCCATATGCCGGTAATGGGCTAAAACGCCTGTTTTGGGACTCTGCAGAGAAAGTGTTTGCAGACTGCTGAATCCACACACGGGTTTAACTCTGGAAGTTGAGTGCACACATTGACAACCGTTCTGTTAGATAGCTGCGTTTTGGATTTAGAAGCAGATATTTCCCTGTGCTTACTGCTGTTTCTTCCATATGCCTGTAATGGGCTGAAAACGCCTGTTTTGGGACTCTGCACAGAAAGTGTTTGCAGACTGCTGAATCCACACACGGGTTTAACTCTGGAAGTTGAGTGCACACATTGACAACCGTTCTGTTAGATAGCTGCGTTTTGGATTTAGAAGCAGATATTTCCCTGTGCTTACTGCTGTTTCTTCCATATGCCTGTAATGGGCTGAAAACGCCTGTTTTGGGACTCTGCACAGAAAGTGTTTGCAGACTGCTGAATCCACACACGGGTTTAACTCTGGAAGTTGAGTGCACACATTGACAACCTTTCTGTTAGATAGCTGCGTTTTGGATTTAGAAGCAGATATTTCCCTGTGCTTACTGCTGTTTCTTCCACATGCCGGTAATGGGCTGAAAACGCCTGTTTTGGGACTCTGCAGAGAAAGTGTTTGCAGACTGCTGAATCCACACACGGGTTTAACTCTGGAAGTTGAGTGCACACATTGACAACCGTTCTGTTAGATAGCTGCGTTTTGGATTTAGAAGCAGATATTTCCCTGTGCTTACTGCTGTTCCTTCCATATGCCGGTAATGGGCTGAAAACGCCTGTTTTGGGACTCTGCAGAGAAAGTGTTTGCAGACTGCTGAATCCACACACGGGTTTAACTCTGGAAGTTGAGTGCACACATTGACAACCGTTCTGTTAGATAGCTGCGTTTTGGATTTAGAAGCAGATATTTCCCTGTGCTTACTGCTGTTTCTTCCACATGCCGGTAACGGGCTGAAAACGCCTGTTTTGGGACTCTGCAGAGAAAGTGTTTGTAGACTGCTGAATCCACACACCGGTTTAACTCCGGAAGTTGAGTGCACACATTGACAACCGTTCTGTTAGATAGCTGCGTTTTGTATTTAGAAGCAGATATTTCCCTGTGCTTACTGCTGTTTCTTCCATATGCCGGTAATGGGCTGAAAACGCCTGTTTTGGGACTCTGCAGAGAAAGTGTTTGCAGACTGCTGAATCCACACACGGGTTTAACTCTGGAAGTTGAGTGCACACATTGACAAACGTTCTGTTAGATAGCTGCGTTTTGGATTTAGAAGCAGATATTTCCCTGTGCTTACTGCTGTTTCTTCCATATGCCGGTAATGGGCTGAAAACGCCTGTTTTGGGACTCTGCAGAGAAAGTGTTTGCAGACTGCTGAATCCACACACGGGTTTAACTCTGGAAGTTGAGTGCACACATTGACAACCGTTCTGTTAGATAGCTGCGTTTTGGATTTAGAAGCAGATATTTCCCTGTGCTTACTGCTGTTTCTTCCATATGCCGGTAATGGGCTGAAAACGCCTGTTTTGGGACTCTGCACAGAAAGTGTTTGCAGACTGCTGAATCCACACACGGGTTTAACTCTGGAAGTTGAGTGCACACATTGACAACCGTTCTGTTAGATAGCTGCGTTTTGGATTTAGAAGCAGATATTTCCCTGTGCTTACTGCTGTTTCTTCCATATGCCGGTAATGGGCTGAAAACGCCTGTTTTGGGACTCTGCAGAGAAAGTGTTTGCAGACTGCTGAATCCACACACGGGTTTAACTCTGGAAGTTGAGTGCACACATTGACAACCGTTCTGTTAGATAGCTGCGTTTTGGATTTAGAAGCAGATATTTCCCTGTGCTTACTGCTGTTTCTTCCACATGCCGGTAATGGGCTGAAAACGCCTGTTTTGGGACTCTGCAGAGAAAGTGTTTGCAGACTGCTGAATCCACACACGGGTTTAACTCTGGAAGTTGAGTGCACACATTGACAACCGTTCTGTTAGATAGCTGCGTTTTGGATTTAGAAGCAGATATTTCCCTGTGCTTACTGCTGTTTCTTCCACATGCCGGTAACGGGCTGAAAACGCCTGTTTTGGGACTCTGCAGAGAAAGTGTTTGCAGACTGCTGAATCCACACACGGGTTTAACTCTGGAAGTTGAGTGCACACATTGACAACCGTTCTGTTAGATAGCTGCGTTTTGGATTTAGAAGCAGATATTTCCCTGTGCTTCCTGCTGTTTCTTCCATATGCCGGTAAAGGGCTGAAAACGCCTGTTTTGGGACTCTGCAGAGAAAGTGTTTGCAGACTGCTGAATCCACAAACCGTTTTAACTCTGGAAGTTGAGTGCACACATTTACAACCGTTCTGTTAGATAGCTGCGTTTTGGATTTAGAAGCAGATATTTCCCTGTGCTTACTGCTGTTTCTTCTATATGCTGGTAATGGGCTGAAAACGCCTGTTTTGGGACTCTGCAGAGAAAGTGTTTGCAGACTGCTGAATCCACACACTGGTTTAACTCTGGAAGTTGAGTGCACACATTGACAACCGTTCTGTTAGATAGCTGCGTTTTGGATTTAGAAGCAGATATTTCCCTGTGCTTACTGCTGTTTCTTCCATATGCCGGTAATGGGCTGAAAACGCCTGTTTTGGGACTCTGCAGAGAAACTGTTTGCAGACTGCTGAATCCACACACGGGTTTAACTCTGGAAGTTGAGTGCACACATTGACAACCTTTCTGTTAGATAGCTGCGTTTTGGATTTAGAAGCAGATATTTCCCTGTGCTTACTGCTGTTCCTTCCATATGCCGGTAATGGGCTGAAAACGCCTGTTTTGGGACTCTGCAGAGAAAGTGTTTGCAGACTGCTGAATCCACACACGGGTTTAACTCTGGAAGTTGAGTGCACACATTGACAACCGTTCTGTTAGATAGCTGCGTTTTGGATTTAGAAGCAGATATTTCCCTGTGCTTACTGCTGTTTCTTCCACATGCCGGTAACGGGCTGAAAACGCCTGTTTTGGGACTCTGCAGAGAAAGTGTTTGTAGACTGCTGAATCCACACACCGGTTTAACTCCGGAAGTTGAGTGCACACATTGACAACCGTTCTGTTAGATAGCTGCGTTTTGGATTTAGAAGCAGATATTTCCCTGTGCTTACTGCTGTTTCTTCCATATGCCGGTAATGGGCTGAAAACGTCTGTTTTGGGACTCTGCACAGAAAGTGTTTGTAGACTGTCTGAATCCAAACACGGGTTTAACTCTGGAACTTGAGTGCACACATTGACAACCGTTCTGTTAGATAGCTGCGTTTTGGATTTAGAAGCAGATATTTCCCTGTGCTTACTGCTGTTTCATCCATATGCCGGTAATGGGCTGAAAACGCCTGTTTTGGGACTCTGCAGAGAAAGTGTTTGCAGACTGCTGAATCCACACACGGGTTTAACTCTGGAAGTTGAGTGCACACATTGACAAACGTTCTGTTAGATAGCTGCGTTTTGGATTTAGAAGCAGATATTTCCCTGTGCTTACTGCTGTTTCTTCCATATGCCGGTAATGGGCTGAAAACGCCTGTTTTGGGACTCTGCAGAGAAAGTGTTTGCAGACTGCTGAATCCACACACGGGTTTAACTCTGGAAGTTGAGTGCACACATTGACAACCGTTCTGTTAGATAGCTGCGTTTTGGATTTAGAAGCAGATATTTCCCTGTGCTTACTGCTGTTTCTTCCATATGCCGGTAATGGGCTGAAAACGCCTGTTTTGGGACTCTGCACAGAAAGTGTTTGCAGACTGCTGAATCCACACACGGGTTTAACTCTGGAAGTTGAGTGCACACATTGACAACCGTTCTGTTAGATAGCTGCGTTTTGGATTTAGAAGCAGATATTTCCCTGTGCTTACTGCTGTTTCTTCCATATGCCGGTAATGGGCTGAAAACGCCTGTTTTGGGACTCTGCAGAGAAAGTGTTTGCAGACTGCTGAATCCACACACGGGTTTAACTCTGGAAGTTGAGTGCACACATTGACAACCGTTCTGTTAGATAGCTGCGTTTTGGATTTAGAAGCAGATATTTCCCTGTGCTTACTGCTGTTTCTTCCACATGCCGGTAATGGGCTGAAAACGCCTGTTTTGGGACTCTGCAGAGAAAGTGTTTGCAGACTGCTGAATCCACACACGGGTTTAACTCTGGAAGTTGAGTGCACACATTGACAACCGTTCTGTTAGATAGCTGCGTTTTGGATTTAGAAGCAGATATTTCCCTGTGCTTACTGCTGTTTCTTCCACATGCCGGTAACGGGCTGAAAACGCCTGTTTTGGGACTCTGCAGAGAAAGTGTTTGCAGACTGCTGAATCCACACACGGGTTTAACTCTGGAAGTTGAGTGCACACATTGACAACCGTTCTGTTAGATAGCTGCGTTTTGGATTTAGAAGCAGATATTTCCCTGTGCTTCCTGCTGTTTCTTCCATATGCCGGTAAAGGGCTGAAAACGCCTGTTTTGGGACTCTGCAGAGAAAGTGTTTGCAGACTGCTGAATCCACAAACCGTTTTAACTCTGGAAGTTGAGTGCACACATTTACAACCGTTCTGTTAGATAGCTGCGTTTTGGATTTAGAAGCAGATATTTCCCTGTGCTTACTGCTGTTTCTTCCATATGCTGGTAATGGGCTGAAAACGCCTGTTTTGGGACTCTGCAGAGAAAGTGTTTGCAGACTGCTGAATCCACACACTGGTTTAACTCTGGAAGTTGAGTGCACACATTGACAACCGTTCTGTTAGATAGCTGCATTTTGGATTTAGAAGCAGATATTTCCCTGTGCTTACTGCTGTTTCTTCCATATGCCGGTAATGGGCTGAAAACGCCTGTTTTGGGACTCTGCAGAGAAACTGTTTGCAGACTGCTGAATCCACACACGGGTTTAACTCTGGAAGTTGAGTGCACACATTGACAACCTTTCTGTTAGATAGCTGCGTTTTGGATTTAGAAGCAGATATTTCCCTGTGCTTACTGCTGTTCCTTCCATATGCCGGTAATGGGCTGAAAACGCCTGTTTTGGGACTCTGCAGAGAAAGTGTTTGCAGACTGCTGAATCCACACACGGGTTTAACTCTGGAAGTTGAGTGCACACATTGACAACCGTTCTGTTAGATAGCTGCGTTTTGGATTTAGAAGCAGATATTTCCCTGTGCTTACTGCTGTTTCTTCCACATGCCGGTAACGGGCTGAAAACGCCTGTTTTGGGACTCTGCAGAGAAAGTGTTTGTAGACTGCTGAATCCACACACCGGTTTAACTCCGGAAGTTGAGTGCACACATTGACAACCGTTCTGTTAGATAGCTGCGTTTTGGATTTAGAAGCAGATATTTCCCTGTGCTTACTGCTGTTTCTTCCATATGCCGGTAATGGGCTGAAAACGTCTGTTTTGGGACTCTGCACAGAAAGTGTTTGTAGACTGTCTGAATCCAAACACGGGTTTAACTCTGGAACTTGAGTGCACACATTGACAACCGTTCTGTTAGATAGCTGCGTTTTGGATTTAGAAGCAGATATTTCCCTGTGCTTACTGCTGTTTCATCCATATGCCGGTAATGGGCTGAAAACGCCTGTTTTGGGACTCTGCAGAGAAAGTGTTTGCAGACTGCTGAATCCACACACGGGTTTAACTCTGGAAGTTGAGTGCACACATTGACAAACGTTCTGTTAGATAGCTGCGTTTTGGATTTAGAAGCAGATATTTCCCTGTGCTTACTGCTGTTTCTTCCATATGCCGGTAATGGGCTGAAAACGCCTGTTTTGGGACTCTGCAGAGAAAGTGTTTGCAGACTGCTGAATCCACACACGGGTTTAACTCTGGAAGTTGAGTGCACACATTGACAACCGTTCTGTTAGATAGCTGCGTTTTGGATTTAGAAGCAGATATTTCCCTGTGCTTACTGCTGTTTCTTCCATATGCCGGTAATGGGCTGAAAACGCCTGTTTTGGGACTCTGCACAGAAAGTGTTTGCAGACTGCTGAATCCACACACGGGTTTAACTCTGGAAGTTGAGTGCACACATTGACAACCGTTCTGTTAGATAGCTGCGTTTTGGATTTAGAAGCAGATATTTCCCTGTGCTTACTGCTGTTTCTTCCATATGCCGGTAATGGGCTGAAAACGCCTGTTTTGGGACTCTGCAGAGAAAGTGTTTGCAGACTGCTGAATCCACACACGGGTTTAACTCTGGAAGTTGAGTGCACACATTGACAACCGTTCTGTTAGATAGCTGCGTTTTGGATTTAGAAGCAGATATTTCCCTGTGCTTACTGCTGTTTCTTCCACATGCCGGTAATGGGCTGAAAACGCCTGTTTTGGGACTCTGCAGAGAAAGTGTTTGCAGACTGCTGAATCCACACACGGGTTTAACTCTGGAAGTTGAGTGCACACATTGACAACCGTTCTGTTAGATAGCTGCGTTTTGGATTTAGAAGCAGATATTTCCCTGTGCTTACTGCTGTTTCTTCCACATGCCGGTAACGGGCTGAAAACGCCTGTTTTGGGACTCTGCAGAGAAAGTGTTTGCAGACTGCTGAATCCACACACGGGTTTAACTCTGGAAGTTGAGTGCACACATTGACAACCGTTCTGTTAGATAGCTGCGTTTTGGATTTAGAAGCAGATATTTCCCTGTGCTTCCTGCTGTTTCTTCCATATGCCGGTAAAGGGCTGAAAACGCCTGTTTTGGGACTCTGCAGAGAAAGTGTTTGCAGACTGCTGAATCCACAAACCGTTTTAACTCTGGAAGTTGAGTGCACACATTTACAACCGTTCTGTTAGATAGCTGCGTTTTGGATTTAGAAGCAGATATTTCCCTGTGCTTACTGCTGTTTCTTCCATATGCTGGTAATGGGCTGAAAACGCCTGTTTTGGGACTCTGCAGAGAAAGTGTTTGCAGACTGCTGAATCCACACACTGGTTTAACTCTGGAAGTTGAGTGCACACATTGACAACCGTTCTGTTAGATAGCTGCGTTTTGGATTTAGAAGCAGATATTTCCCTGTGCTTACTGCTGTTTCTTCCATATGCCGGTAATGGGCTGAAAACGCCTGTTTTGGGACTCTGCAGAGAAACTGTTTGCAGACTGCTGAATCCACACACGGGTTTAACTCTGGAAGTTGAGTGCACACATTGACAACCGTTCTGTTAGATAGCTGCGTTTTGGATTTAGAAGCAGATATTTCCCTGTGCTTACTGCTGTTTCTTCCATATGCCGGTAATGGGCTGAAAACGCCTGTTTTGGGACTCTGCAGAGAAAGTGTTTGCAGACTGCTGAATCCACACACGGGTTTAACTCTGGAAGTTGAGTGCACACATTGACAACCGTTCTGTTAGATAGCTGCGTTTTGGATTTAGAAGCAGATATTTCCCTGTGCTTACTGCTGTTTCTTCCATATGCCGGTAATGGGCTGAAAACGCCTGTTTTGGGACTCTGCAGAGAAAGTGTTTGCAGACTGCTGAATCCACACACGGGTTTAACTCTGGAAGTTGAGTGCACACATTGACAACCGTTCTGTTAGATAGCTGCGTTTTGGATTTAGAAGCAGATATTTCTCTGTGCTTACTGCTGTTTCTTCCATATGCCGGTAATGGGCTGAAAACGCCTGTTTTGGGACTCTGCAGAGAAAGTGTTTGCAGACTGCTGAATCCACACACGGGTTTATCTCTGGACCTTGAGTGCACACATTGACAACCGTTGTGTTAGATAGCTGCGTTTTGGATTTAGAAGCAGATATTTCCCTGTGCTTACTGCTGTTTCTTCCATATGCCGGTAATGGGCTGAAAACGCCTGTTTTCGGACTCTGCAGAGAAAGTGTTTGCAGACTGCTGAATCCACACACGGGTGTAACTCTGGAAGTTTAGTGCACGCATTGACAAACGTTCTGTTAGATAGCTGCGTTTTGGATTAAGAAGCAGATATTTCCCTGTGCTTACTGCTGTTTCTTCCATATGCCGGTAATGGGTTAAAAACGCCCGTTTTGGGACTCTGCACAGAAAGGGTTTGCAGACTGCTGAATCCACACACGGGTTTAACTCTGTAAGTTGAGTGCACACATTGACAACCGTTCTGTTAGATAGCTGCGTGTTGGATTTAGAAGCAGATATTTCCTTGTGCTTACTGCTGTTTCTTCCATATGCCGGTAATGGGCTGAAAACGCCTGTTTTGGGACTCTGCCCAGAAAGTGTTTGCAGACTGCTGCATCCACACACGGGTTTAACTCTGGAAGTTGAGTGCACACATTGACAACCTTTCTGTTAGATAGCTGCGTTTTGGATTTAGAAGCAGATATTTCCCTGTGCTTACTGCTGTTTCTTCCACATGCCGGTAATGGGCTGAAAACGCCTGTTTTGGGACTCTGCAGAGAAAGTGTTTGCAGACTGCTGAATCCACACACGGGTTTAACTCTGGAAGTTGAGTGCACACATTGACAACCGTTCGGTTAGATAGCTGGGTTTTGGATTTAGAAGCAGATATTTCCCTGTGCTTACTGCTGTTTCTTCCATATGCCGGTAATGGGCTGAAAACGCCTGTTTTGGGACTCTGCAGAGAAACTGTTTGCAGACTGGTGAATCCACACACGGGTTTAACTCTGGAAGTTGAGTGCACACATTGACAACCGTTCTGTTAGATAGCTGCGTTTTGGATTTAGAAGCAGATATTTCCCTGTGCTTACTGCTGTTTCTTCCATATGCCGGTAATGGGCTGAAAACGCCTGTTTTGGGACTCTGCACAGAAAGTGTTTGCAGACTGCTGAATCCACACACGGGTTTAACTCTGGAAGTTGAGTGCACACATTGACAACCGTTCTGTTAGATAGCTGCGTTTTGGATTTAGAAGCAGATATTTCCCTGTGCTTACTGCTGTTTCTTCCATATGCCGGTAATGGGCTGAAAACGCCTGTTTTGGGACTCTGCCCAGAAAGTGTTTGCAGACTGCTGAATCCACACACGGGTTTAACTCTGGAACTTGAGTGCACACATTGACAACCGTTCTGTTAGATAGCTGCGTTTTGGATTTAGAAGCAGATATTTCCCTGTGCTTACTGCTGTTTCTTCCATATGCCGGTAATGGGCTGAAAACGCCTGTTTTGGGACTCTGCAGAGAAAGTGTTTGCAGACTGCTGAATCCACACACGTGTTTAACTCTGGAAGCTGAGTGCACACATTGACAACCGTTCTGTTAGATAGCTGCGTTTTGGATTTAGATGCAGATATATCCCTGTACTTACTGCTCTTTCTTCCATGTGCCGGTAATGGGCTGAAAACGCCTGTTATGGGACTCTGCAGAGAAAGTGTTTGCAGACTGCTGAATCCAAACATGGGTTTAACTCTGGAAGTTGAGTGCACCCATTGACAACCGTTCTGTTAGAATGCTGCGTTTTGCATTTAGAAGCAGATATTTCCCTGTGCTTACTGCTGTTTCTTCCCTATGTCGGTAATGGGCTGAAAACGCATGTTTTGGGACTCTGCAGAGAAAGTGTTTGCAGACTGCTGAATCCACACACCGGTTTAACTCTGGAAGTTGAGTGCACACATTGACAACCGTTCTGTTAGATAGCTGCGTTTTGGATTTAGAAGCAGATATTTCCCTGGGCTTACTGCGGTTTCTTCCATATGCTGGTAATGGGCTGAAAACGCCTGTTTTGGGAGTCTGCAGAGAAAGTGTTTTCAGACTGCTGAATCCACACACGGGTTTAACTCTGGAAGTTGAGTGCACACATTGACAACCGTTCTGTTAGATAGCTGCGTTTTGGATTTAGAAGCAGATATTTCCCTGTGCTTATTGCTGTTTCTTCCTCATGCCGGTAATGGGCTGAAAACGCCTGTTTTGGGACTCTGCAGAGAAAGTGTTTGCAGACTGCTGAATCCACACACGGGTTTAACTCTGGAAGTTGAGTGCACACATTGACAACCGTTCTGTTAGATAGCTGCGTTTTGGATTTAGAAGCAGATATTTCCCTGTGCTTACTGCTGTTTCTTCCATATGCCGGTAATGGGCTGAAAACGCCTGTTTTGGGACTCTGCAGAGAAAGTGTTTGCAGACTGCTGAATCCACACACGGGTTTAACTCTGGAAGTTGAGTGCACACATTGACAACCGTTCTGTTAGATAGCTGCGTTTTGGATTTAGAAGCAGATATTTCCCTGTGCTTACTGCTGTTTCTTCCATATGCCGGTAATGGGCTGAAAACGCCTGTTTTGGGACTCTGCACAGAAAGTGTTTGCAGACTGCTGAATCCACACACGGGTTTAACTGTGGAAGTTGAGTGCACACATTGACAACCGTTCTGTTAGATAGCTGCGTTTTGGATTTAGAAGCAGATATTTCCCTGTGCTTACTGCTGTTTCTTCCATATGCCGGTAATGGGCTGAAAACGCCTGTTTTGGGACTCTGCAGAGAAAGTGTTTGCAGACTGCTGAATCCACACACGGGTTTAACTCTGGAAGTTGAGTGCACACATTGACAACCTTTCTGTTAGATAGCTGCGTTTTGGATTTAGAAGCAGATATTTCCCCGTGCTTACTGCTGTTTCTTCCGTATGCCGGTAATGGGCTGAAAACGCCTGTTTTGGGACTCTGCAGAGAAAGTGTTTGCAGACTGCTGAATCCACACACGGGTTTAACTCTGGAAGTTGAGTGCACACATTGACAACCGTTCTGTTAGATAGCTGCGTTTTGGATTTAGAAGCAGATATTTCCCTGTGCTTATTGCTGTTTCTTCCTCATGCCGGTAATGGGCTGAAAACGCCTGTTTTGGGACTCTGCAGAGAAAGTGTTTGCAGACTGCTGAATCCACACACGGGTTTAACTCTGGAAGTTGAGTGCACACATTGACAACCGTTCTGTTAGATAGCTGCGTTTTGGATTTAGAAGCAGATATTTCCCTGTGCTTACTGCTGTTTCTTCCATATGCCGGTAAAGGGCTGAAAACGCCTGTTTTGGGACTCTGCAGAGAAAGTGTTTGCAGACTGCTGAATCCACAAACCGTTTTAACTCTGGAAGTTGAGTGCACACATTGACAACCGTTCTGTTAGATAGCTGCGTTTTGGATTTAGAAGCAGATATTTCCCTGTGCTTACTGCTGTTTCTTCCATATGCCGGTAATGGGCTGAAAACGCCTGTTTTGGGACTCTGCAGAGAAAGTGTTTGCAGACTGCTGAATCCACACACGTGTTTAACTCTGGAAGCTGAGTGCACACATTGACAACCGTTCTGTTAGATAGCTGCGTTTTGGATTTAGATGCAGATATATCCCTGTACTTACTGCTCTTTCTTCCATGTGCCGGTAATGGGCTGAAAACGCCTGTTATGGGACTCTGCAGAGAAAGTGTTTGCAGACTGCTGAATCCAAACATGGGTTTAACTCTGGAAGTTGAGTGCACCCATTGACAACCGTTCTGTTAGAATGCTGCGTTTTGCATTTAGAAGCAGATATTTCCCTGTGCTTACTGCTGTTTCTTCCCTATGTCGGTAATGGGCTGAAAACGCATGTTTTGGGACTCTGCAGAGAAAGTGTTTGTAGACTGTCTGAATCCACACACCGGTTTAACTCTGGAAGTTGAGTGCACACATTGACAACCGTTCTGTTAGATAGCTGCGTTTTGGATTTAGAAGCAGATATTTCCCTGTGCTTACTGCTGTTTCTTCCATATGCCGGTAATGGGCTGAAAACGCCTGTTTTGGGACTCTGCACAGAAAGTGTTTGCAGACTGCTGAATCCACACACGGGTTTAACTCTGGAAGTTGAGTGCACACATTGACAACCGTTCTGTTACATAGCTGCGTTTTGGATTTAGAAGCAGATATTTCCCTGTGCTTACTGCTGTTTCTTCCATATGCCGGTAATGGGCTGAAAACGCCTGTTTTGGGACTCTGCACAGAAAGGGTTTGCAGACTGCTGAATCCACACACGGGTTTAACTCTGGAAGTTGAGTGCACACATTGACAACCGTTCTGTTAGATAGCTGCGTATTGGATTTAGAAGCAGATATTTCCCTGTGCTTACTGCTGTTTCTTCCATATGCCGGTAATGGGCTGAAAACGCCTGTTTTGGGACACTGCAGAGAAAGTGTTTGCAGACTGCTGAATCGACACACGGGTTTAACTCTGGAAGTTGAGTGCACACATTGACAACCGTTCTGTTAGATAGCTGCGTTTTGGATTTAGAAGCAGATATTTCCCTGTGCTTACTGCTATTTCTTCCATATGCCGGTAATGGGCTGAAAACGCCTGTTTTGGGACTCTGCAGAGAAAGTGTTTGCGGACTGCTGAATCCACACACGGGTTTAACTCTGGAAGTTGAGTGCACACATTGACAACCGTTCTGTTAGATAGCTGCGTTTTGGATTTAGAAGCAGATATTTCCCTGTGCTTACTGCAGTTTCTTCCATATGCCGGTAATGGGCTGAAAACGCCTGTTTTGGGACTCTGCAGAGAATGTGTTTGCAGACTGCTGAATCCACACACTGGTTTAACTCTGGAAGTTGAGTGCACACATTGACAACCGTTCTGTTAGATAGCTGCGTTTTGGATTTAGAAGCAGATATTTCCCTGTGCTTACTGCTGTTTCTTCCATATGCCGGTAATGGGCTGAAAACGCCTGTTTTGGGACTCTGCAGAGAAAGGGTTTGCAGACTGCTGAATCCACACACGGGTTTAACTCTGGAAGTTGAGTGCACACATTGACAACCGTTCTGTTAGATAGCTGCGTTTTGGATTTAGAAGCAGATATTTCCCTGTGCTTACTGCTGTTTCTTCCATATGCCGGTAATGGGCTGAAAACGCCTCTTTTGGGACTCTGCAGAGAAAGTGTTTGCAGACTGCTGAATCCACACACGGGTTTAACTCTGGAAGTTGAGTGCACACATTGACAACCGTTCTGTTAGATAGCTGCGTTTTGGATTTAGAAGCAGATATTTCCCTGTGCTTACTGCTGTTTCTTCCATATGCCGGTAATGGGCTGAAAACGCCTGTTTTGGGACTCTGCAGAGAAAGGGTTTGCAGACTGCTGAATCCACACACGGGTTTAACTCTGGAAGTTGAGTGCACACATTGACAACCGTTCTGTTAGATAGCTGCGTTTTGGATTTAGAAGCAGATATTTCCCTGTGCTTACTGCTGTTTCTTCCATATGCCGGTAATGGGCTGAAAACGCCTGTTTTGGGACTCTGCACAGAAAGGGTTTGCAGACTGCTGAATCCACACACGGGTTTAACTCTGGAAGTTGAGTGCACACATTGACAACCGTTCTGTTAGATAGCTGCGTATTGGATTTAGAAGCAGATATTTCCCTGTGCTTACTGCTGTTTCTTCCATATGCCGGTAATGGGCTGAAAACGCCTGTTTTGGGACTCTGCAGAGAAAGTGTTTGCAGACTGCTGAATCCACACACGGGTTTAACTCTGGAAGTTGAGTGCACACATTGACAACCGTTCTGTTAGATAGCTGCGTTTTGGATTTAGAAGCAGATATTTCCCTGTGCTTACTGCTATTTCTTCCATATGCCGGTAATGGGCTGAAAACGCCTGTTTTGGGACTCTGCAGAGAAAGTGTTTGCGGACTGCTGAATCCACACACGGGTTTAACTCTGGAAGTTGAGTGCACACATTGACAACCGTTCTGTTAGATAGCTGCGTTTTGGATTTAGAAGCAGATATTTCCCTGTGCTTACTGCTGTTTCTTCCATATGCCGGTAATGGGCTGAAAACGCCTGTTTTGGGACTCTGCAGAGAAAGTGTTTGCAGACTGCTGAATCCACACACGGGTTTAACTCTGGAAGTTGAGTGCACACATTGACAACCGTTCTGTTAGATAGCTGCGTTTTGGATTTAGAAGCAGATATTTCCCTGTGCTTACTGCTGTTTCTTCCATATGCCGGTAATGGGCTGAAAACGCCTGTTTTGGGACTCTGCAGAGAAAGTGTTTGCAGACTGCTGAATCCACACACGGGTTTAACTCTGGAAGTTGAGTGCAGACATTGACAACCGTTCTGGTAGATAGCTGCGTTTTGGATTTAGAAGCAGATATTTCCCTGGGCTTACTGCTGTTTCTTCCATATGCTGGTAAAGGGCTGAAAACGCCTGTTTTGGGACTCTGCAGAGAAAGTGTTTGCAGACTGCTGAATCCACACACGGGTTTAACTCTGGAAGTTGAGTGCACACATTGACAACCGTTCTGTTAGATAGCTGCGTTTTGGATTTAGAAGCAGATATTTCCCTGTGCTTACTGCTGTTTCTTCCATATGCCGGTAATGGGCTGAAAACGCCTGTTTTGGGACTCTGCACAGAAAGGGTTTGCAGACTGCTGAATCCACACACGGGTTTAACTCTGGAAGTTGAGTGCACACATTGACAACCGTTCTGTTAGATAGCTGCGTTTTGGATTTAGAAGGAGATATTTCCCTGTGCTTACTGCTGTTTCTTCCATATGCCGGTAATGGGCTGAAAACGCCTGTTTTGGGACTCTGCAGAGAAAGTGTTTGCGGACTGCTGAATCCACACACGGGTTTAACTCTGGAAGTTGAGTGCACACATTGACAACCGTTCTGTTAGATAGCTGCGTTTTGGATTTAGAAGCAGATATTTCCCTGTGCTTACTGCTGTTTCTTCCATATGCCGGTAATGGGCTGAAAACGCCTGTTTTGGGACTCTGCAGAGAATGTGTTTGCAGACTGCTGAATCCACACACTGGTTTAACTCTGGAAGTTGAGTGCACACATTGACAACCGTTCTGTTAGATAGCTGCGTTTTGGATTTAGAAGCAGATATTTCCCTGTGCTTACTGCTGTTTCTTCCATATGCCGGTAATGGGCTGAAAACGCCTGTTTTGGGACTCTGCAGAGAAAGTGTTTGCAGACTGCTGAATCCACACACGGGTTTAGCTCTGGAAGTTGAGTGCACACATTGACAACCGTTCTGTTAGATAGCTGCGTTTTGGATTTAGAAGCAGATATTTCCCTGTGCTTACTGCTGTTTCTTCCATATGCCGGTAATGGGCTGAAAACGCCTGTTTTGGGACTCTGCAGAGAAAGTGTTTGCAGACTGCTGAATCCACACACGGGTTTAACTCTGGAAGTTGAGTGCACACATTGACAACCGTTCTGTTAGATAGCTGCGTTTTGGATTTAGAAGCAGATATTTCCCTGTGCTTACTGCTGTTTCTTCCATATGCCGGTAATGGGCTGAAAACGCCTGTTTTGGGACTCTGCACAGAAAGGGTTTGCAGACTGCTGAATCCACACACGGGTTTAACTCTGGAAGTTGAGTGCACACATTGACAACCGTTCTGTTAGATAGCTGCGTTTTGGATTTAGAAGCAGATATTTCCCTGTGCTTACTGCTGTTTCTTCCATATGCCGGTAATGGGCTGAAAACGCCTGTTTTGGGACTCTGCAGAGAAAGTGTTTGCAGACTGCTGAATCCACACACGGGTTTAACTCTGGAAGTTGAGTGCACACATTGACAACCGTTCTGTTAGATAGCTGCGTTTTGGATTTAGAAGCAGATATTTCCCTGTGCTTACTGCTGTTTCTTCCATATGCCGGTAATGGGCTGAAAACGCCTGTTTTGGGACTCTGCAGAGAAAGTGTTTGCAGACTGCTGAATCCACACACGGGTTTAACTCTGGAAGTTGAGTGCACACATTGACAACCGTTCTGTTAGATAGCTGCGTTTTGGATTTAGAAGCAGATATTTCCCTGTGCTTACTGCTGTTTCTTCCATATGCCGGTAATGGGCTGAAAACGCCTGTTTTGGGACTCTGCAGAGAAAGTGTTTGCAGACTGCTGAATCCACACACGGGTTTAACTCTGGAAGTTGAGTGCACACATTGACAACCGTTCTGTTAGATAGCTGCGTTTTGGATTTAGAAGCAGATATTTCCCTGTGCTTACTGCTGTTTCTTCCATATGCCGGTAATGGGCTGAAAACGCCTGTTTTGGGACTCTGCACAGAAAGGGTTTGCAGACTGCTGAATCCACACACGGGTTTAACTCTGGAAGTTGAGTGCACACATTGACAACCGTTCTGTTAGATAGCTGCGTTTTGGATTTAGAAGCAGATATTTCCCTGTGCTTACTGCTGTTTCTTCCATATGCCGGTAATGGGCTGAAAACGCCTGTTTTGGGACTCTGCACAGAAAGGGTTTGCAGACTGCTGAATCCACACACGGGTTTAACTCTGGAAGTTGAGTGCACACATTGACAACCGTTCTGTTAGATAGCTGCGTTTTGGATTTAGAAGCAGATATTTCCCTGTGCTTACTGCTGTTTCTTCCATATGCCGGTAATGGGCTGAAAACGCCTGTTTTGGGACTCTGCACAGAAAGGGTTTGCAGACTGCTGAATCCACACACGGGTTTATCTCTGGAAGTTGAGTGCACACATTGACAACCGTTCTGTTAGATAGCTGCGTTTTGGATTTAGAAGCAGATATTTCCCTGTGCTTACTGCTGTTTCTTCTATATGCCGGTAATGGGCTGAAAACGCCTGTTTTGGGACTCTGCACAGAAAGTGTTTGCAGACTGCTGAATCCACACACGGGTTTAACTCTGGAAGTTGAGTGCACACATTGACAACCGTTCTGTTAGATAGCTGCGTTTTGGATTTAGAAGCAGATATTTCCCTGTGCTTACTGCTGTTTCTTCCATATGCCGGTAATGGGCTGAAAACGCCTGTTTTGGGACTCTGCACAGAAAGGGTTTGCAGACTGCTGAATCCACACACGGGTTTAACTCTGGAAGTTGAGTGCACACATTGACAACCGTTCTGTTAGATAGCTGCGTTTTGGATTTAGAAGCAGATATTTCCCTGTGCTTACTGCTGTTTCTTCCCTATGCCGGTAATGGGCTGAAAACGCCTGTTTTGGGACTCTGCAGAGAAAGTGTTTGCAGACTGCTGAATCCACACACGGGTTTAACTCTGGAAGTGGAGCGCACACATTGACAACCGTTCTGTTAGATAGCTGCGTTTTGGATTTAGAAGCAGATATTTCACTGTGCTTACTGCTGTTTCTTCCATATGCCGGTAATGGGCTGAAAACGCCTGTTTTGGGACTCTGCAGAGAAAGGGTTTGCAGACTGCTGAATCCACACACTGGTTTAACTCTGGAAGTTGAGTGCACACATTGACAACCGTTCTGTTAGATAGCTGCGTTTTGGATTTAGAAGCAGATATTTCCCTGTGCTTACTGCTGTTTCTTCCATATGCCGGTAATGGGCTGAAAACGCCTGTTTTGGGACTCTGCAGAGAAAGTGTTTGCAGACTGCTGAATCCACACACGGGTTTAACTCTGGAAGTTGAGTGCACACATTGACAACCGTTCTGTTAGATAGCTGCGTTTTGGATTTAGAAGCAGATATTTCCCTGTGCTTACTGCTGTTTCTTCCATATGCCGGTAATGGGCTGAAAACGCCTGTTTTGGGACTCTGCAGAGAAAGGGTTTGCAGACTGCTGAATCCACACACGGGTTTAACTCTGGAAGTTGAGTGCACACATTGACAACCGTTCTGTTAGATAGCTGCGTTTTGGATTTAGAAGCAGATATTTCCCTGTGCTTACTGCTGTTTCTTCCATATGCCGGTAATGGGCTGAAAACGCCTGTTTTGGGACTCTGCACAGAAAGGGTTTGCAGACTGCTGAATCCACACACGGGTTTAACTCTGGAAGTTGAGTGCACACATTGACAACCGTTCTGTTAGATAGCTGCGTTTTGGATTTAGAAGCAGATATTTCCCTGTGCTTACTGCTGTTTCTTCCATATGCCGGTAATGGGCTGAAAACGCCTGTTTTGGGACTCTGCAGAGAAAGGGTTTGCAGACTGCTGAATCCACACACGGGTTTATCTCTGGAAGTTGAGTGCACACATTGACAACCGTTCTGTTAGATAGCTGCGTTTTGGATTTAGAAGCAGATATTTCCCTGTGCTTACTGCTGTTTCTTCTATATGCCGGTAATGGGCTGAAAACGCCTGTTTTGGGACTCTGCACAAAAAGGGTTTGCAGACTGCTGAATCCACACACGGGTTTAACTCTGGAAGTTGAGTGCACACATTGACAACCGTTCTGTTAGATAGCTGCGTTTTGGATTTAGAAGCAGATATTTCCCTGTGCTTACTGCTGTTTCTTCCGTATGCCGGTAATGGGCTGAAAACGCCTGTTTTGGGACTCTGCACAGAAAGGGTTTGCAGACTGCTGAATCCACACACGGGTTTAACTCTGGAAGTTGAGTGCACACATTGACAACCGTTCTGTTAGATAGCTGCGTTTTGGATTTAGAAGCAGATATTTCCCTGTGCTTACTGCTGTTTCTTCCCTATGCCGGTAATGGGCTGAAAACGCCTGTTTTGGGACTCTGCAGAGAAAGTGTTTGCAGACTGCTGAATCCACACACGGGTTTAACTCTGGAAGTGGAGCGCACACATTGACAACCGTTCTGTTAGATAGCTGCGTTTTGGATTTAGAAGCAGATATTTCCCTGTGCTTACTGCTGTTTCTTCCATATGCCGGTAATGGGCTGAAAACGCCTGTTTTGGGACTCTGCAGAGAAAGGGTTTGCAGACTGCTGAATCCACACACTGGTTTAACTCTGGAAGTTGAGTGCACACATTGACAACCGTTCTGTTAGATAGCTGCGTTTTGGATTTAGAAGCAGATATTTCCCTGTGCTTACTGCTGTTTCTTCCATATGCCGGTAATGGGCTGAAAACGCCTGTTTTGGGACTCTGCACAGAAAGGG
The DNA here is from genome assembly GCF_030222135.1 of Aotus nancymaae. Classification (NCBI taxonomy): domain Eukaryota; kingdom Metazoa; phylum Chordata; class Mammalia; order Primates; family Aotidae; genus Aotus; species Aotus nancymaae. The sequence goes on from NW_026988688.1 coordinate 47,191, forward strand.
TTTGCAGACTGCTGAATCCACACACTGGTTTAACTCTGGAAGTTGAGTGCACACATTGACAACCGTTCTGTTAGATAGCTGCGTTTTGGATTTAGAAGCAGATATTTCCCTGTGCTTACTGCTGTTTCTTCCATATGCCGGTAATGGGCTGAAAACGCCTGTTTTGGGACTCTGCACAGAAAGGGTTTGCAGACTGCTGAATCCACACACGGGTTTAACTCTGGAAGTTGAGTGCACACATTGACAACCGTTCTGTTAGATAGCTGCGTTTTGGATTTAGAAGCAGATATTTCCCTGTGCTTACTGCTGTTTCTTCCATATGCCGGTAATGGGCTGAAAACGCCTGTTTTGGGACTCTGCAGAGAAAGGGTTTGCAGACTGCTGAATCCACACACGGGTTTAACTCTGGAAGTTGAGTGCACACATTGACAACCGTTCTGTTAGATAGCTGCGTTTTGGATTTAGAAGCAGATATTTCCCTGTGCTTACTGCTGTTTCTTCCATATGCTGGTAATGGTCTGAAAACGCCTGTTTTGGGACTCTGCACAGAAAGGGTTTGCAGACTGCTGAATCCACACACGGGTTTAACTCTGGAAGTTGAGTGCACACATTGACAACCGTTCTGTTAGATAGCTGCGTTTTGGATTTAGAAGCAGATATTTCCCTGTGCTTACTGCTGTTTCTTCCATATGCCGGTAATGGGCTGAAAACGCCTGTTTTGGGACTCTGCAGAGAAAGTGTTTGCAGACTGCTGAATCCACACACGGGTTTAACTCTGGAAGTTGAGCGCACACATTGACAACCGTTCTGTTAGATAGCTGCGTTTTGGATTTAGAAGCAGATATTTCCCTGTGTTTACTGCTGTTTCTTCCATATGCCGGTAATGGGCTGAAAACGCCTGTTTTGGGACTCTGCAGAGAAAGGGTTTGCAGACTGCTGAATCCACACACGGGTTTAACTCTGCAAGTTGAGTGCACACATTGACAACCGTTCTGTTAGATAGCTGCGTTTTGGATTTAGAAGCAGATATTTCCCTGTGCTTACTGCTGTTTCTTCCATATGCCGGTAATGGGCTGAAAACGCCTGTTTTGGGACTCTGCACAGAAAGGGTTTGCAGACTGCTGAATCCACACACGGGTTTAACTCTGGAAGTTGAGTGCACACATTGACAACCGTTCTGTTAGATAGCTGCGTTTTGGATTTAGAAGGAGATATTTCCCTGTGCTTACTGCTGTTTCTTCCATATGCCGGTAATGGGCTGAAAACGCCTGTTTTGGGACTCTGCAGAGAAAGTGTTTGCGGACTGCTGAATCCACACACGGGTTTAACTCTGGAAGTTGAGTGCACACATTGACAACCGTTCTGTTAGATAGCTGCGTTTTGGATTTAGAAGCAGATATTTCCCTGTGCTTACTGCTGTTTCTTCCATATGCCGGTAATGGGCTGAAAACGCCTGTTTTGGGACTCTGCAGAGAATGTGTTTGCAGACTGCTGAATCCACACACTGGTTTAACTCTGGAAGTTGAGTGCACACATTGACAACCGTTCTGTTAGATAGCTGCGTTTTGGATTTAGAAGCAGATATTTCCCTGTGCTTACTGCTGTTTCTTCCATATGCCGGTAATGGGCTGAAAACGCCTGTTTTGGGACTCTGCAGAGAAAGTGTTTGCAGACTGCTGAATCCACACACGGGTTTAACTCTGGAAGTTGAGTGCACACATTGACAACCGTTCTGTTAGATAGCTGCGTTTTGGATTTAGAAGCAGATATTTCCCTGTGCTTACTGCTGTTTCTTCCATATGCCGGTAATGGGCTGAAAACGCCTGTTTTGGGACTCTGCAGAGAAAGTGTTTGCAGACTGCTGAATCCACACACGGGTTTAACTCTGGAAGTTGAGTGCACACATTGACAACCGTTCTGTTAGATAGCTGCGTTTTGGATTTAGAAGCAGATATTTCCCTGTGCTTACCGCTGTTTCTTCCATATGCCGGTAATGGGCTGAAAACGCCTGTTTTGGGACTCTGCACAGAAAGGGTTTGCAGACTGCTGAATCCACACACGGGTTTAACTCTGGAAGTTGAGTGCACACATTGACAACCGTTCTGTTAGATAGCTGCGTTTTGGATTTAGAAGCAGATATTTCCCTGTGCTTACTGCTGTTTCTTCCATATGCCGGTAATGGGCTGAAAACGCCTGTTTTGGGACTCTGCAGAGAAAGTGTTTGCAGACTGCTGAATCCACACACGGGTTTAACTCTGGAAGTTGAGTGCACACATTGACAACCGTTCTGTTAGATAGCTGCGTTTTGGATTTAGAAGCAGATATTTCCCTGTGCTTACTGCTGTTTCTTCCATATGCCGGTAATGGGCTGAAAACGCCTGTTTTGGGACTCTGCAGAGAAAGTGTTTGCAGACTGCTGAATCCACACACGGGTTTAACTCTGGAAGTTGAGTGCACACATTGACAACCGTTCTGTTAGATAGCTGCGTTTTGGATTTAGAAGCAGATATTTCCCTGTGCTTACTGCTGTTTCTTCCATATGCCGGTAATGGGCTGAAAACGCCTGTTTTGGGACTCTGCAGAGAAAGTGTTTGCAGACTGCTGAATCCACACACGGGTTTAACTCTGGAAGTTGAGTGCACACATTGACAACCGTTCTGTTAGATAGCTGCGTTTTGGATTTAGAAGCAGATATTTCCCTGTGCTTACTGCTGTTTCTTCCATATGCCGGTAATGGGCTGAAAACGCCTGTTTTGGGACTCTGCAGAGAAAGTGTTTGCAGACTGCTGAATCCACACACGGGTTTAACTCTGGAAGTTGAGTGCACACATTGACAACCGTTCTGTTAGATAGCTGCGTTTTGGATTTAGAAGCAGATATTTCCCTGTGCTTACTGCTGTTTCTTCCCTATGCCGGTAATGGGCTGAAAACGCCTGTTTTGGGACTCTGCAGAGAAAGTGTTTGCAGACTGCTGAATCCACACACGGGTTTAACTCTGGAAGTTGAGTGCACACATTGACAACCGTTCTGTTAGATAGCTGCGTTTTGGATTTAGAAGCAGATATTTCCCTGTGCTTACTGCTGTTTCTTCCATATGCCGGTAATGGGCTGAAAACGCCTGTTTTGGGACTCTGCAGAGAAAGGGTTTGCAGACTGCTGAATCCACACACGGGTTTATCTCTGGAAGTTGAGTGCACACATTGACAACCGTTCTGTTAGATAGCTGCGTTTTGGATTTAGAAGCAGATATTTCCCTGTGCTTACTGCTGTTTCTTCTATATGCCGGTAATGGGCTGAAAACGCCTGTTTTGGGACTCTGCACAGAAAGGGTTTGCAGACTGCTGAATCCACACACGGGTTTAACTCTGGAAGTTGAGTGCACACATTGACAACCGTTCTGTTAGATAGCTGCGTTTTGGATTTAGAAGCAGATATTTCCCTGTGCTTACTGCTGTTTCTTCCATATGCCGGTAATGGGCTGAAAACGCCTGTTTTGGGACTCTGCACAGAAAGGGTTTGCAGACTGCTGAATCCACACACGGGTTTAACTCTGGAAGTTGAGTGCACACATTGACAACCGTTCTGTTAGATAGCTGCGTTTTGGATTTAGAAGCAGATATTTCCCTGTGCTTACTGCTGTTTCTTCCCTATGCCGGTAATGGGCTGAAAACGCCTGTTTTGGGACTCTGCAGAGAAAGTGTTTGCAGACTGCTGAATCCACACACGGGTTTAACTCTGGAAGTGGAGCGCACACATTGACAACCGTTCTGTTAGATAGCTGCGTTTTGGATTTAGAAGCAGATATTTCCCTGTGCTTACTGCTGTTTCTTCCATATGCCGGTAATGGGCTGAAAACGCCTGTTTTGGGACTCTGCAGAGAAAGGGTTTGCAGACTGCTGAATCCACACCCTGGTTTAACTCTGGAAGTTGAGTGCACACATTGACAACCGTTCTGTTAGATAGCTGCGTTTTGGATTTAGAAGCAGATATTTCCCTGTGCTTACTGCTGTTTCTTCCATATGCCGGTAATGGGCTGAAAACGCCTGTTTTGGGACTCTGCACAGAAAGGGTTTGCAGACTGCTGAATCCACACACGGGTTTAACTCTGGAAGTTGAGTGCACACATTGACAACCGTTCTGTTAGATAGCTGCGTTTTGGATTTAGAAGCAGATATTTCCCTGTGCTTACTGCTGTTTCTTCCATATGCCGGTAATGGGCTGAAAACGCCTGTTTTGGGACTCTGCAGAGAAAGGGTTTGCAGACTGCTGAATCCACACACGGGTTTAACTCTGGAAGTTGAGTGCACACATTGACAACCGTTCTGTTAGATAGCTGCGTTTTGGATTTAGAAGCAGATATTTCCCTGTGCTTACTGCTGTTTCTTCCATATGCCGGTAATGGGCTGAAAACGCCTGTTTTGGGACTCTGCAGAGAAAGGGTTTGCAGACTGCTGAATCCACACACGGGTTTAACTCTGGAAGTTGAGTGCACACATTGACAACCGTTCTGTTAGATAGCTGCGTTTTGGATTTAGAAGCAGATATTTCCCTGTGCTTACTGCTGTTTCTTCCATATGCCGGTAATGGTCTGAAAACGCCTGTTTTGGGACTCTGCACAGAAAGGGTTTGCAGACTGCTGAATCCACACACGGGTTTAACTCTGGAAGTTGAGTGCACACATTGACAACCGTTCTGTTAGATAGCTGCGTTTTGGATTTAGAAGCAGATATTTCCCTGTGCTTACTGCTGTTTCTTCCATATGCCGGTAATGGGCTGAAAACGCCTGTTTTGGGACTCTGCAGAGAAAGTGTTTGCAGACTGCTGAATCCACACACGGGTTTAACTCTGGAAGTTGAGCGCACACATTGACAACCGTTCTGTTAGATAGCTGCGTTTTGGATTTAGAAGCAGATATTTCCCTGTGTTTACTGCTGTTTCTTCCATATGCCGGTAATGGGCTGAAAACGCCTGTTTTGGGACTCTGCAGAGAAAGGGTTTGCAGACTGCTGAATCCACACACGGGTTTAACTCTGCAAGTTGAGTGCACACATTGACAACCGTTCTGTTAGATAGCTGCGTTTTGGATTTAGAAGCAGATATTTCCCTCTGCTTACTGCTGTTTCTTCCATATGCCGGTAATGGGCTGAAAACGCCTGTTTTGGGACTCTGCACAGAAAGGGTTTGCAGACTGCTGAATCCACACACGGGTTTAACTCTGGAAGTTGAGTGCACACATTGACAACCGTTCTGTTAGATAGCTGCGTTTTGGATTTAGAAGCAGATATTTCCCTGTGCTTACTGCTGTTTCTTCCATATGCCGGTAATGGGCTGAAAACGCCTGTTTTGGGACTCTGCACAGAAAGTGTTTGCAGACTGGTGAATCCACATACGTGTTTAGCTCTGGAAGTTGAGTGCACACATTGACAACCGTTCTGTTAGATAGCTGCGTTTTGGATTTAGAAGCAGATATTTCCCTGTGCTTACTGCTGTTTCTTCCATATGCCGGTAATGGGCTGAAAACGCCTGTTTTGGGACTCTGCAGAGAAAGTGTTTGCAGACTGCTGAATCCACACACTGGTTTAACTCTGGAAGTTGAGTGCACACATTGACAACCGTTCTGTTAGATAGCTGCGTTTTGGATTTAGAAGCAGATATTTCCCTGTGCTTACTGCTGTTTCTTCCATATGCCGGTAATGGGCTGAAAACGCCTGTTTTGGGACTCTGCAGAGAATGTGTTTGCAGACTGCTGAATCCACACACTGGTTTAACTCTGGAAGTTGAGTGCACACATTGACAACCGTTCTGTTAGATAGCTGCGTTTTGGATTTAGAAGCAGATATTTCCCTGTGCTTACTGCTGTTTCTTCCATATGCCGGTAATGGGCTGAAAACGCCTGTTTTGGGACTCTGCAGAGAAAGTGTTTGCAGACTGCTGAGTCCACACACGGGTTTAACTCTGGAAGTTGAGTGCACACATTGACAACCGTTCTGTTAGATAGCTGCGTTTTGGATTTAGAAGCAGATATTTCCCTGTGCTTACTGCTGTTTCTTCCATATGCCGGTAATGGGCTGAAAACGCCTGTTTTGGGACTCTGCAGAGAAAGGGTTTGCAGACTGCTGAATCCACACACGGGTTTAACTCTGGAAGTTGAGTGCACACATTGACAACCGTTCTGTTAGATAGCTGCGTTTTGGATTTAGAAGCAGATATTTCCCTGTGCTTACTGCTGTTTCTTCCATATGCCGGTAATGGGCTGAAAACGCCTGTTTTGGGACTCTGCAGAGAAAGGGTTTGCAGACTGCTGAATCCACACACGGGTTTAACTCTGGAAGTTGAGTGCACACATTGACAACCGTTCTGTTAGATAGCTGCGTTTTGGATTTAGAAGCAGATATTTCCCTGTGCTTACTGCTGTTTCTTCCATATGCCGGTAATGGGCTGAAAACGCCTGTTTTGGGACTCTGCACAGAAAGGGTTTGCAGACTGCTGAATCCACACACGGGTTTAACTCTGGAAGTTGAGCGCACACATTGACAACCGTTCTGTTAGATAGCTGCGTTTTGGATTTAGAAGCAGATATTTCCCTGTGCTTACTGCTGTTTCTTCCATATGCCGGTAATGGGCTGAAAACGCCTGTTTTGGGACTCTGCAGAGAAAGGGTTTGCAGACTGCTGAATCCACACACCGGTTTAACTCTGCAAGTTGAGTGCACACATTGACAACCGTTCTGTTAGATAGCTGCGTTTTGGATTTAGAAGCAGATATTTCCCTGTGCTTACTGCTGTTTCTTCCATATGCCGGTAATGGGCTGAAAACGCCTGTTTTGGGACTCTGCAGAGAAAGTGTTTGCAGACTGCTGAATCCACATACCTGTTTAGCTCTGGAAGTTGAGTGCACACATTGACAACCGTTCTGTTAGATAGCTGCGTTTTGGATTTAGAAGCAGATATTTCCCTGTGCTTACTGCTGTTTCTTCCATATGCCGGTAATGGGCTGAAAACGCCTGTTTTGGGACTCTGCACAGAAAGGGTTTGCAGACTGCTGAATCCACACACGGTTTTAACTCTGGAAGTTGAGTGCACACATTGACAACCGCTCTGTTAGATAGCTGCGTTTTGGATTTAGAAGCAGATATTTCCCTGTGCTTACTGCTGTTTCTTCCTTATGCCGGTAATGGGCTGAAAATGCCTGTTTTGGGACTCTGCAGAGAAAGTGTTTGCAGACTGCTGAATCCACACACGGGTTTAACTCTGGAAGTTGAGTGCACACATTGACAACCGTTCTGTTAGATAGCTGCGTTTTGGATTTAGAAGCAGATATTTCCCTGTGCTTACTGCTGTTTCTTCCATATGCCGGTAATGGGCTGAAAACGCCTGTTTTGGGACTCTGCACAGAAAGGGTTTGCAGACTGCTGAATCCACACACGGGTTTAACTCTGGAAGTTGAGCGCACACATTGACAACCGTTCTGTTAGATAGCTGCGTTTTGGATTTAGAAGCAGATATTTCCCTGTGCTTACTGCTGTTTCTTCCATATGCCGGTAATGGGCTGAAAACGCCTGTTTTGGGACTCTGCAGAGAAAGGGTTTGCAGACTGCTGAATCCACACACCGGTTTAACTCTGCAAGTTGAGTGCACACATTGACAACCGTTCTGTTAGATAGCTGCGTTTTGGATTTAGAAGCAGATATTTCCCTGTGCTTACTGCTGTTTCTTCCATATGCCGGTAATGGGCTGAAAACGCCTGTTTTGGGACTCTGCACAGAAAGTGTTTGCAGACTGCTGAATCCACATACCTGTTTAGCTCTGGAAGTTGAGTGCACACATTGACAACCGTTCTGTTAGATAGCTGCGTTTTGGATTTAGAAGCAGATATTTCCCTGTGCTTACTGCTGTTTCTTCCATATGCCGGTAATGGGCTGAAAACGCCTGTTTTGGGACTCTGCACAGAAAGGGTTTGCAGACTGCTGAATCCACACACGGTTTTAACTCTGGAAGTTGAGTGCACACATTGACAACCGCTCTGTTAGATAGCTGCGTTTTGGATTTAGAAGCAGATATTTCCCTGTGCTTACTGCTGTTTCTTCCTTATGCCGGTAATGGGCTGAAAATGCCTGTTTTGGGACTCTGCAGAGAAAGTGTTTGCAGACTGCTGAATCCACACACGGGTTTAACTCTGGAAGTTGAGTGCACACATTGACAACCGTTCTGTTAGATAGCTGCGTTTTGGATTTAGAAGCAGATATTTCCCTGTGCTTACTGCTGTTTCTTCCATATGCCGGTAATGGGCTGAAAACGCCTGTTTTGGGACTCTGCACAGAAAGGGTTTGCAGACTGCTGAATCCACACACGGGTTTAACTCTGGAAGTTGAGTGCACACATTGACAACCGTTCTGTTAGATAGCTGCGTTTTGGATTTAGAAGCAGATATTTCCCTGTGCTTACTGCTGTTTCTTCCATATGCCGGTAATGGGCTGAAAACGCCTGTTTTGGGACTCTGCACAGAAAGTGTTTGCAGACTGCTGAATCCACACACGGGTTTAACTCTGGAAGTTGAGTGCACACACTGACAACCGTTCTGTTAGATAGCTGCGTTTTGGATTTAGAAGCAGATATTTCCCTGTGCTTACTGCTGTTTCTTCCATATGCCGGTATTGGGCTGAAAACGCCTGTTTTGGGACTCTGCACAGAAAGTGTTTGCAGACTGCTGAATCCATACACGGTTTTATCTCTGGAAGTTGAGTGCACGCATTGTCAACCATTCAGTTAGATAGCTGCCTTTTGGTTTTAGAAGCATTTATTTCTCTTTACAGCATATACTCTCATTCACTCTGGAATATCCAAACGCAGCTCCTAAAAGAAACGGGTTTCGAAGTATAATCAGATATTTCTCTTTACATCTTGTACCCCAGTACACTCTGATATATGCATACGCAGCTCCTGGAAGAAACGTGTTTGTAACTCGCTGATTCTGAGCATATATTGAAGTCTCTTAGGTGAATGAACACACAGCAGAGGAGTTTGAAAAAAACATTTCTTCCATGTTATAGATGCACTGTTACTGCTATTACTTTTAGGCTGGTGTTTTCCTGGAAATGTTGGTTTTAGAATTTCCATATAAATGGTTTGTAAACTGCTGCTTAAGTGGAGCAGTTTAATTCGTTAAGTTGAATGCCCTCATTCACAATCATTCTGTTAGCTAGCTCCGTTTTGGTTTTAGAAGCCTGTGTTTCTAGTTACAGCATATACTCCCATTCATTCTGGAATAGCCAAACGCAGCTCCCAGAATAGACGTGTTTCTAAGTCGCTGAATCTAAACATAGATTCAACTCCCTTAGGTGAATGAACACACAGCACAGCAGTTTGAAAGAAACGTTTTATTTGAGTTTTAGACGCAGTCTTATTGCTATTTCTTAGAGGCCGGTATTTTGCTGGGAATGTCTGTTTTAGAATCTGCACAAAAATCTTTTCTAAACTGCTGCATAGAAACAACAGTTTATCTCAATAAGCTGAATGCACACAGTGACAACCATTCTGTTAGATGGCTCCGTGTTTGTTTTAGAACCAGATATTTCACTTTAAACCTTATACTCCAGTACACTCTGGAATATGCAAATGCAGCTCCTGGAAGAAACGTGTTTCTTACTCGCTGAATCTGAACATATACTCAAGACTCTTAGGTGAATGAACACAGAGCAGAGCATTTTGAAGAAAACGTTTCTTCTATGTTATAGATGCAGTCTTACTGCTACTTCTTTTAGGCTGGTGTTTTGCTGCAAATGTTGATTTTAGAATTTGCATATAAAGGGTTTCTAAACTGCTGCCTAAGAAGAGCAGATTAACCCTTTAAGTTGAATGCACACATTCACAACCATTCTGTTAGATAGCTCCGTTTTGGTTTTAGAAACAGATATTTCTCTTTACAGCATTTACTCCCATACACTCTGGAATATCGAAATGCAGCTCCTAGAATAAACGTGTTTCAAACTCGCTGAATCCAAACATAGATTCAACGACCTTTGGTGAACGAACACACTGCAGAGCAGTTTGAAAGAAACGTTCCCTCTGAGTTTTAGACGCAGTCTTACTGCTATTTCTTATAGGCCGGTATTTTGCTGGAAATGTCTGTTTGAGAATCTACACAGAAATGTTTTCTAAACTGCTGCATACAAACAGCAGTTTAGCTCAGTAAGTTGAATGCACACATTGACAACCATTCCATTAGATCATCCGTTTTTCTTTTGGAACGAGACATTTGTCTTTACATCTTATACTCCAGTATACTCTGGAATAGGCAAACACAGCTCCTGGAAGAAACGTGTTGCTAACTAGCTGAATCTGAACATATATTCAAGTCTCTTATATGAATGAACACACAGCAGAGCAGTTTGAAAACAGTTTCTTCCATGTTAAAGATGCAGTCTTACTGCTATTTCCTATAGGCTGGTGTTTTGCTGGAAAGGTCTGTACGAGAATTTGCATATAAAGGGTTTCTAAAGTGCTGCATGAGAAGAGCAGTTTACCTCTTTAAGCCGAAGGCACACATTCACAACCACTCTGCTAGATAGATCCATTTTGGTTTTAGAAACAGATATTTCTCTTTACAGCATATACTCCCATTCATTCTGGAATATCCAAAGACAGCTCCTAGAATAAACGTGTTTCTATCTCGCTGAATCTAAACATAGATTCAACTCCCTTAGGTCAAAGAACACATGGCCGAGCAGTTTGAAAGAAACGTTTCTTCTGAGTTTTAGACGCAGTCTTAATGCTCTTTCTTATATATGCCGGTACTGGGCCGGAAAGTCCTGTTTTGAGACTCTGCACAGAAAGTGTTTGCAGACTGCTGAATCCACACACGGGTTTAACTCTGGAAGTTGAGTGCACACATTGACAACCGTTCTGTTAGATAGCTGCGTTTTGGATTTAGAAGCAGATATTTCCCTGAGCTTAATGCGGTTTCTTCCATATGCCGGTAATGGGTTGAAAACGCCTGTTTTGGGACTCTGCAGAGAAAGGGTTTGCAGACTGCTGAATCCACACACGGGTTTAACTCTGGAAGTTGAGTGCACACATTGACAACCGTTCTGTTAGATAGCTGCGTTTTGGATTTAGAAGCAGATATTTCCCTGTGCTTACTGCTGTTTCTTCCATATGCCGGTAATGGGCTGAAAACGCCTGTTTTGGGACTCTGCAGAGAAAGGGTTTGCAGACTGCTGAATCCACACACGGGTTTATCTCTGGAAGTTGAGTGCACACATTGACAACCGTTCTGTTAGATAGCTGCGTTTTGGATTTAGAAGCAGATATTTCCCTGTGCTTACTGCTGTTTCTTCTATATGCCGGTAATGGGCTGAAAACGCCTGTTTTGGGACTCTGCACAGAAAGGGTTTGCAGACTGCTGAATCCACACACGGGTTTAACTCTGGAAGTTGAGTGCACACATTGACAACCGTTCTGTTAGATAGCTGCGTTTTGGATTTAGAAGCAGATATTTCCCTGTGCTTACTGCTGTTTCTTCCATATGCCGGTAATGGGCTGAAAACGCCTGTTTTGGGACTCTGCAGAGAAAGTGTTTGCAGACTGCGGAATCCACACACGGGTTTAACTCTGGAAGTTGAGTGCACACATTGACAACCGTTCTGTTAGATAGCTGCGTTTTGGATTTAGAAGCAGATATTTCCCTGTGCTTACTGCTGTTTCTTCCCTATGCCGGTAATGGGCTGAAAACGCCTGTTTTGGGACTCTGCAGAGAAAGTGTTTGCAGACTGCTGAATCCACACACGGGTTTAACTCTGGAAGTTGAGTGCACACATTGACAACCGTTCTGTTAGATAGCTGCGTTTTGGATTTAGAAGCAGATATTTCCCTGTGCTTACTGCTGTTTCTTCCATATGCCGGTAATGGGCTGAAAACGCCTGTTTTGGGACTCTGCAGAGAAAGTGTTTGCAGACTGCTGAATCCACACACGGGTTTAACTCTGGAAGTTGAGTGCACACATTGACAACCGTTCTGTTAGATAGCTGCGTTTTGGATTTAGAAGCAGATATTTCCCTGTGCTTACTGCTGTTTCTTCCATATGCCGGTAATGGGCTGAAAACGCCTGTTTTGGGACTCTGCAGAGAAAGGGTTTGCAGACTGCTGAATCCACACACGGGTTTAACTCTGGAAGTTGAGTGCACACATTGACAACCGTTCTGTTAGATAGCTGCGTTTTGGATTTAGAAGCAGATATTTCCCTGTGCTTACTGCTGTTTCTTCCATATGCCGGTAATGGGCTGAAAACGCCTGTTTTGGGACTCTGCAGAGAAAGGGTTTGCAGACTGCTGAATCCACACACGGGTTTAACTCTGGAAGTTGAGTGCACACATTGACAACCGTTCTGTTAGATAGCTGCGTTTTGGATTTAGAAGCAGATATTTCCCTGTGCTTACTGCTGTTTCTTCCATATGCCGGTAATGGGCTGAAAACGCCTGTTTTGGGACTCTGCAGAGAAAGTGTTTGCAGACTGCTGAATCCACACACGGGTTTAACTCTGGAAGTTGAGCGCACACATTGACAACCGTTCTGTTAGATAGCTGCGTTTTGGATTTAGAAGCAGATATTTCCCTGTGCTTACTGCTGTTTCTTCCATATGCCGGTAATGGGCTGAAAACGCCTGTTTTGGGACTCTGCAGAGAAAGGGTTTGCAGACTGCTGAATCCACACACCGGTTTAACTCTGCAAGTTGAGTGCACACATTGACAACCGTTCTGTTAGATAGCTGCGTTTTGGATTTAGAAGCAGATATTTCCCTGTGCTTACTGCTGTTTCTTCCATATGCCAGTAATGGGCTGAAAACGCCTGTTTTGGGACTCTGCACAGAAAGGGTTTGCAGACTGCTGAATCCACACACGGGTTTAACTCTGGAAGTTGAGTGCACACATTGACAACCGTTCTGTTAGATAGCTGCGTTTTGGATTTAGAAGCAGATATTTCCCTGTGCTTACTGCTGTTTCTTCCATATGCCGGTAATGGGCTGAAAACGCCTGTTTTGGGACTCTGCACAGAAAGTGTTTGCAGACTGCTGAATCCACATACGTGTTTAGCTCTGGAAGTTGAGTGCACACATTGACAACCGTTCTGTTAGATAGCTGCGTTTTGGATTTAGAAGCAGATATTTCCCTGTGCTTACTGCTGTTTCTTCCATATGCCGGTAATGGGCTGAAAACGCCTGTTTTGGGACTCTGCAGAGAAAGTGTTTGCAGACTGCTGAATCCACACACGGTTTTAACTCTGGAAGTTGAGTGCACACATTGACAACCGCTCTGTTAGATAGCTGCGTTTTGGATTTAGAAGCAGATATTTCCCTATGCTTACTGCTGTTTCTTCCTTATGCCGGTAATGGGCTGAAAATGCCTGTTTTGGGACTCTGCAGAGAAAGTGTTTGCAGACTGCTGAATCCACACACGGGTTTAACTCTGGAAGTTGAGTGCACACATTGACAACCGTTCTGTTAGATAGCTGCGTTTTGGATTTAGAAGCAGATATTTCCCTGTGCTTACTGCTGTTTCTTCCATATGCCGGTAATGGGCTGAAAACGCCTGTTTTGGGACTCTGCACAGAAAGGGTTTGCAGACTGCTGAATCCACACACGGGTTTAACTCTGGAAGTTGAGTGCACACATTGACAACCGTTCTGTTAGATAGCTGCGTTTTGGATTTAGAAGCAGATATTTCCCTGTGCTTACTGCTGTTTCTTCCATATGCCGGTAATGGGCTGAAAACGCCTGTTTTGGGACTCTGCAGAGAAAGTGTTTGCAGACTGCTGAATCCACACACGGGTTTAACTCTGGAAGTTGAGTGCACACACTGACAACCGTTCTGTTAGATAGCTGCGTTTTGGATTTAGAAGCAGATATTTCCCTGTGCTTACTGCTGTTTCTTCCATATGCCGGTATTGGGCTGAAAACGCCTGTTTTGGGACTCTGCACAGAAAGTGTTTGCAGACTGCTGAATCCATACACGGTTTTATCTCTGGAAGTTGAGTGCACGCATTGTCAACCATTCAGTTAGATAGCTGCCTTTTGGTTTTAGAAGCATTTATTTCTCTTTACAGCATATACTCTCATTCACTCTGGAATATCCAAACGCAGCTCCTAAAAGAAACGGGTTTCGAAGTATAATCAGATATTTCTCTTTACATCTTGTACCCCAGTACACTCTGATATATGCATACGCAGCTCCTGGAAGAAACGTGTTTGTAACTCGCTGATTCTGAGCATATATTGAAGTCTCTTAGGTGAATGAACACACAGCAGAGGAGTTTGAAAAAAACATTTCTTCCATGTTATAGATGCACTGTTACTGCTATTACTTTTAGGCTGGTGTTTTCCTGGAAATGTTGGTTTTAGAATTTCCATATAAATGGTTTGTAAACTGCTGCTTAAGTGGAGCAGTTTAATTCGTTAAGTTGAATGCCCTCATTCACAATCATTCTGTTAGCTAGCTCCGTTTTGGTTTTAGAAGCCTGTGTTTCTAGTTACAGCATATACTCCCATTCATTCTGGAATAGCCAAACGCAGCTCCCAGAATAGACGTGTTTCTAAGTCGCTGAATCTAAACATAGATTCAACTCCCTTAGGTGAATGAACACACAGCACAGCAGTTTGAAAGAAACGTTTTATTTGAGTTTTAGACGCAGTCTTATTGCTATTTCTTAGAGGCCGGTATTTTGCTGGGAATGTCTGTTTTAGAATCTGCACAAAAATCTTTTCTAAACTGCTGCATAGAAACAACAGTTTATCTCAATAAGCTGAATGCACACAGTGACAACCATTCTGTTAGATGGCTCCGTGTTTGTTTTAGAACCAGATATTTCACTTTAAACCTTATACTCCAGTACACTCTGGAATATGCAAATGCAGCTCCTGGAAGAAACGTGTTTCTTACTCGCTGAATCTGAACATATACTCAAGACTCTTAGGTGAATGAACACAGAGCAGAGCATTTTGAAGAAAACGTTTCTTCTATGTTATAGATGCAGTCTTACTGCTACTTCTTTTAGGCTGGTGTTTTGCTGCAAATGTTGATTTTAGAATTTGCATATAAAGGGTTTCTAAACTGCTGCCTAAGAAGAGCAGATTAACCCTTTAAGTTGAATGCACACATTCACAACCATTCTGTTAGATAGCTCCGTTTTGGTTTTAGAAACAGATATTTCTCTTTACAGCATTTACTCCCATACACTCTGGAATATCGAAATGCAGCTCCTAGAATAAACGTGTTTCAAACTCGCTGAATCCAAACATAGATTCAACGACCTTTGGTGAACGAACACACTGCAGAGCAGTTTGAAAGAAACGTTCCCTCTGAGTTTTAGACGCAGTCTTACTGCTATTTCTTATAGGCCGGTATTTTGCTGGAAATGTCTGTTTGAGAATCTACACAGAAATGTTTTCTAAACTGCTGCATACAAACAGCAGTTTAGCTCAGTAAGTTGAATGCACACATTGACAACCATTCCATTAGATCATCCGTTTTTCTTTTGGAACGAGACATTTGTCTTTACATCTTATACTCCAGTATACTCTGGAATAGGCAAACACAGCTCCTGGAAGAAACGTGTTGCTAACTAGCTGAATCTGAACATATATTCAAGTCTCTTATATGAATGAACACACAGCAGAGCAGTTTGAAAACAGTTTCTTCCATGTTAAAGATGCAGTCTTACTGCTATTTCCTATAGGCTGGTGTTTTGCTGGAAAGGTCTGTACGAGAATTTGCATATAAAGGGTTTCTAAAGTGCTGCATGAGAAGAGCAGTTTACCTCTTTAAGCCGAAGGCACACATTCACAACCACTCTGCTAGATAGATCCATTTTGGTTTTAGAAACAGATATTTCTCTTTACAGCATATACTCCCATTCATTCTGGAATATCCAAAGACAGCTCCTAGAATAAACGTGTTTCTATCTCGCTGAATCTAAACATAGATTCAACTCCCTTAGGTCAAAGAACACATGGCCGAGCAGTTTGAAAGAAACGTTTCTTCTGAGTTTTAGACGCAGTCTTAATGCTCTTTCTTATATATGCCGGTACTGGGCCGGAAAGTCCTGTTTTGAGACTCTGCACAGAAAGTGTTTGCAGACTGCTGAATCCACACACGGGTTTAACTCTGGAAGTTGAGTGCACACATTGACAACCGTTCTGTTAGATAGCTGCGTTTTGGATTTAGAAGCAGATATTTCCCTGAGCTTAATGCGGTTTCTTCCATATGCCGGTAATGGGTTGAAAACGCCTGTTTTGGGACTCTGCAGAGAAAGGGTTTGCAGACTGCTGAATCCACACACGGGTTTAACTCTGGAAGTTGAGTGCACACATTGACAACCGTTCTGTTAGATAGCTGCGTTTTGGATTTAGAAGCAGATATTTCCCTGTGCTTACTGCTGTTTCTTCCATATGCCGGTAATGGGCTGAAAACGCCTGTTTTGGGACTCTGCAGAGAAAGGGTTTGCAGACTGCTGAATCCACACACGGGTTTATCTCTGGAAGTTGAGTGCACACATTGACAACCGTTCTGTTAGATAGCTGCGTTTTGGATTTAGAAGCAGATATTTCCCTGTGCTTACTGCTGTTTCTTCTATATGCCGGTAATGGGCTGAAAACGCCTGTTTTGGGACTCTGCACAGAAAGGGTTTGCAGACTGCTGAATCCACACACGGGTTTAACTCTGGAAGTTGAGTGCACACATTGACAACCGTTCTGTTAGATAGCTGCGTTTTGGATTTAGAAGCAGATATTTCCCTGTGCTTACTGCTGTTTCTTCCATATGCCGGTAATGGGCTGAAAACGCCTGTTTTGGGACTCTGCAGAGAAAGTGTTTGCAGACTGCTGAATCCACACACGGGTTTAACTCTGGAAGTTGAGTGCACACATTGACAACCGTTCTGTTAGATAGCTGCGTTTTGGATTTAGAAGCAGATATTTCCCTGTGCTTACTGCTGTTTCTTCCCTATGCCGGTAATGGGCTGAAAACGCCTGTTTTGGGACTCTGCAGAGAAAGTGTTTGCAGACTGCTGAATCCACACACGGGTTTAACTCTGGAAGTTGAGTGCACACATTGACAACCGTTCTGTTAGATAGCTGCGTTTTGGATTTAGAAGCAGATATTTCCCTGTGCTTACTGCTGTTTCTTCCATATGCCGGTAATGGGCTGAAAACGCCTGTTTTGGGACTCTGCACAGAAAGGGTTTGCAGACTGCTGAATCCACACACGGGTTTAACTCTGGAAGTTGAGTGCACACATTGACAACCGTTCTGTTAGATAGCTGCGTTTTGGATTTAGAAGCAGATATTTCCCTGTGCTTACTGCTGTTTCTTCCATATGCCGGTAATGGGCTGAAAACGCCTGTTTTGGGACTCTGCAGAGAAAGTGTTTGCAGACTGCTGAATCCACACACGGGTTTAACTCTGGAAGTTGAGTGCACACACTGACAACCGTTCTGTTAGATAGCTGCGTTTTGGATTTAGAAGCAGATATTTCCCTGTGCTTACTGCTGTTTCTTCCATATGCCGGTATTGGGCTGAAAACGCCTGTTTTGGGACTCTGCACAGAAAGTGTTTGCAGACTGCTGAATCCATACACGGTTTTATCTCTGGAAGTTGAGTGCACGCATTGTCAACCATTCAGTTAGATAGCTGCCTTTTGGTTTTAGAAGCATTTATTTCTCTTTACAGCATATACTCTCATTCACTCTGGAATATCCAAACGCAGCTCCTAAAAGAAACGGGTTTCGAAGTATAATCAGATATTTCTCTTTACATCTTGTACCCCAGTACACTCTGATATATGCATACGCAGCTCCTGGAAGAAACGTGTTTGTAACTCGCTGATTCTGAGCATATATTGAAGTCTCTTAGGTGAATGAACACACAGCAGAGGAGTTTGAAAAAAACATTTCTTCCATGTTATAGATGCACTGTTACTGCTATTACTTTTAGGCTGGTGTTTTCCTGGAAATGTTGGTTTTAGAATTTCCATATAAATGGTTTGTAAACTGCTGCTTAAGTGGAGCAGTTTAATTCGTTAAGTTGAATGCCCTCATTCACAATCATTCTGTTAGCTAGCTCCGTTTTGGTTTTAGAAGCCTGTGTTTCTAGTTACAGCATATACTCCCATTCATTCTGGAATAGCCAAACGCAGCTCCCAGAATAGACGTGTTTCTAAGTCGCTGAATCTAAACATAGATTCAACTCCCTTAGGTGAACGAACACACAGCACAGCAGTTTGAAAGAAACGTTTTATTTGAGTTTTAGACGCAGTCTTATTGCTATTTCTTAGAGGCCGGTATTTTGCTGGGAATGTCTGTTTTAGAATCTGCACAAAAATCTTTTCTAAACTGCTGCATAGAAACAACAGTTTATCTCAATAAGCTGAATGCACACAGTGACAACCATTCTGTTAGATGGCTCCGTGTTTGTTTTAGAACCAGATATTTCACTTTAAACCTTATACTCCAGTACACTCTGGAATATGCAAATGCAGCTCCTGGAAGAAACGTGTTTCTTACTCGCTGAATCTGAACATATACTCAAGACTCTTAGGTGAATGAACACAGAGCAGAGCATTTTGAAGAAAACGTTTCTTCTATGTTATAGATGCAGTCTTACTGCTACTTCTTTTAGGCTGGTGTTTTGCTGCAAATGTTGATTTTAGAATTTGCATATAAAGGGTTTCTAAACTGCTGCCTAAGAAGAGCAGATTAACCCTTTAAGTTGAATGCACACATTCACAACCATTCTGTTAGATAGCTCCGTTTTGGTTTTAGAAACAGATATTTCTCTTTACAGCATTTACTCCCATACACTCTGGAATATCGAAATGCAGCTCCTAGAATAAACGTGTTTCAAACTCGCTGAATCCAAACATAGATTCAACGACCTTTGGTGAACGAACACACTGCAGAGCAGTTTGAAAGAAACGTTCCCTCTGAGTTTTAGACGCAGTCTTACTGCTATTTCTTATAGGCCGGTATTTTGCTGGAAATGTCTGTTTGAGAATCTACACAGAAATGTTTTCTAAACTGCTGCATACAAACAGCAGTTTAGCTCAGTAAGTTGAATGCACACATTGACAACCATTCCATTAGATCATCCGTTTTTCTTTTGGAACGAGACATTTGTCTTTACATCTTATACTCCAGTATACTCTGGAATAGGCAAACACAGCTCCTGGAAGAAACGTGTTGCTAACTAGCTGAATCTGAACATATATTCAAGTCTCTTATATGAATGAACACACAGCAGAGCAGTTTGAAAACAGTTTCTTCCATGTTAAAGATGCAGTCTTACTGCTATTTCCTATAGGCTGGTGTTTTGCTGGAAAGGTCTGTACGAGAATTTGCATATAAAGGGTTTCTAAAGTGCTGCATGAGAAGAGCAGTTTACCTCTTTAAGCCGAAGGCACACATTCACAACCACTCTGCTAGATAGATCCATTTTGGTTTTAGAAACAGATATTTCTCTTTACAGCATATACTCCCATTCATTCTGGAATATCCAAAGACAGCTCCTAGAATAAACGTGTTTCTATCTCGCTGAATCTAAACATAGATTCAACTCCCTTAGGTCAAAGAACACATGGCCGAGCAGTTTGAAAGAAACGTTTCTTCTGAGTTTTAGACGCAGTCTTAATGCTCTTTCTTATATATGCCGGTACTGGGCCGGAAAGTCCTGTTTTGAGACTCTGCACAGAAAGTGTTTGCAGACTGCTGAATCCACACACGGGTTTAACTCTGGAAGTTGAGTGCACACATTGACAACCGTTCTGTTAGATAGCTGCGTTTTGGATTTAGAAGCAGATATTTCCCTGAGCTTAATGCGGTTTCTTCCATATGCCGGTAATGGGTTGAAAACGCCTGTTTTGGGACTCTGCAGAGAAAGGGTTTGCAGACTGCTGAATCCACACACGGGTTTAACTCTGGAAGTTGAGTGCACACATTGACAACCGTTCTGTTAGATAGCTGCGTTTTGGATTTAGAAGCAGATATTTCCCTGTGCTTACTGCTGTTTCTTCCATATGCCGGTAATGGGCTGAAAACGCCTGTTTTGGGACTCTGCAGAGAAAGGGTTTGCAGACTGCTGAATCCACACACGGGTTTATCTCTGGAAGTTGAGTGCACACATTGACAACCGTTCTGTTAGATAGCTGCGTTTTGGATTTAGAAGCAGATATTTCCCTGTGCTTACTGCTGTTTCTTCTATATGCCGGTAATGGGCTGAAAACGCCTGTTTTGGGACTCTGCACAGAAAGGGTTTGCAGACTGCTGAATCCACACACGGGTTTAACTCTGGAAGTTGAGTGCACACATTGACAACCGTTCTGTTAGATAGCTGCGTTTTGGATTTAGAAGCAGATATTTCCCTGTGCTTACTGCTGTTTCTTCCATATGCCGGTAATGGGCTGAAAACGCCTGTTTTGGGACTCTGCAGAGAAAGTGTTTGCAGACTGCTGAATCCACACACGGGTTTAACTCTGGAAGTTGAGTGCACACATTGACAACCGTTCTGTTAGATAGCTGCGTTTTGGATTTAGAAGCAGATATTTCCCTGTGCTTACTGCTGTTTCTTCCATATGCCGGTAATGGGCTGAAAACGCCTGTTTTGGGACTCTGCAGAGAAAGTGTTTGCAGACTGCTGAATCCACACACGGGTTTAACTCTGGAAGTTGAGTGCACACATTGACAACCGTTCTGTTAGATAGCTGCGTTTTGGATTTAGAAGCAGATATTTCCCTGTGCTTACTGCTGTTTCTTCCATATGCCGGTAATGGGCTGAAAACGCCTGTTTTGGGACTCTGCAGAGAAAGGGTTTGCAGACTGCTGAATCCACACACGGGTTTAACTCTGGAAGTTGAGTGCACACATTGACAACCGTTCTGTTAGATAGCTGCGTTTTGGATTTAGAAGCAGATATTTCCCTGTGCTTACTGCTGTTTCTTCCATATGCCGGTAATGGGCTGAAAACGCCTGTTTTGGGACTCTGCAGAGAAAGGGTTTGCAGACTGCTGAATCCACACACGGGTTTAACTCTGGAAGTTGAGTGCACACATTGACAACCGTTCTGTTAGATAGCTGCGTTTTGGATTTAGAAGCAGATATTTCCCTGTGCTTACTGCTGTTTCTTCCATATGCCGGTAATGGGCTGAAAACGCCTGTTTTGGGACTCTGCAGAGAAAGTGTTTGCAGACTGCTGAATCCACACACGGGTTTAACTCTGGAAGTTGAGCGCACACATTGACAACCGTTCTGTTAGATAGCTGCGTTTTGGATTTAGAAGCAGATATTTCCCTGTGCTTACTGCTGTTTCTTCCATATGCCGGTAATGGGCTGAAAACGCCTGTTTTGGGACTCTGCAGAGAAAGGGTTTGCAGACTGCTGAATCCACACACCGGTTTAACTCTGCAAGTTGAGTGCACACATTGACAACCGTTCTGTTAGATAGCTGCGTTTTGGATTTAGAAGCAGATATTTCCCTGTGCTTACTGCTGTTTCTTCCATATGCCAGTAATGGGCTGAAAACGCCTGTTTTGGGACTCTGCACAGAAAGGGTTTGCAGACTGCTGAATCCACACACGGGTTTAACTCTGGAAGTTGAGTGCACACATTGACAACCGTTCTGTTAGATAGCTGCGTTTTGGATTTAGAAGCAGATATTTCCCTGTGCTTACTGCTGTTTCTTCCATATGCCGGTAATGGGCTGAAAACGCCTGTTTTGGGACTCTGCACAGAAAGTGTTTGCAGACTGCTGAATCCACATACGTGTTTAGCTCTGGAAGTTGAGTGCACACATTGACAACCGTTCTGTTAGATAGCTGCGTTTTGGATTTAGAAGCAGATATTTCCCTGTGCTTACTGCTGTTTCTTCCATATGCCGGTAATGGGCTGAAAACGCCTGTTTTGGGACTCTGCAGAGAAAGTGTTTGCAGACTGCTGAATCCACACACGGTTTTAACTCTGGAAGTTGAGTGCACACATTGACAACCGCTCTGTTAGATAGCTGCGTTTTGGATTTAGAAGCAGATATTTCCCTATGCTTACTGCTGTTTCTTCCTTATGCCGGTAATGGGCTGAAAATGCCTGTTTTGGGACTCTGCAGAGAAAGTGTTTGCAGACTGCTGAATCCACACACGGGTTTAACTCTGGAAGTTGAGTGCACACATTGACAACCGTTCTGTTAGATAGCTGCGTTTTGGATTTAGAAGCAGATATTTCCCTGTGCTTACTGCTGTTTCTTCCATATGCCGGTAATGGGCTGAAAACGCCTGTTTTGGGACTCTGCACAGAAAGGGTTTGCAGACTGCTGAATCCACACACGGGTTTAACTCTGGAAGTTGAGTGCACACATTGACAACCGTTCTGTTAGATAGCTGCGTTTTGGATTTAGAAGCAGATATTTCCCTGTGCTTACTGCTGTTTCTTCCATATGCCGGTAATGGGCTGAAAACGCCTGTTTTGGGACTCTGCAGAGAAAGTGTTTGCAGACTGCTGAATCCACACACGGGTTTAACTCTGGAAGTTGAGTGCACACACTGACAACCGTTCTGTTAGATAGCTGCGTTTTGGATTTAGAAGCAGATATTTCCCTGTGCTTACTGCTGTTTCTTCCATATGCCGGTATTGGGCTGAAAACGCCTGTTTTGGGACTCTGCACAGAAAGTGTTTGCAGACTGCTGAATCCATACACGGTTTTATCTCTGGAAGTTGAGTGCACGCATTGTCAACCATTCAGTTAGATAGCTGCCTTTTGGTTTTAGAAGCATTTATTTCTCTTTACAGCATATACTCTCATTCACTCTGGAATATCCAAACGCAGCTCCTAAAAGAAACGGGTTTCGAAGTATAATCAGATATTTCTCTTTACATCTTGTACCCCAGTACACTCTGATATATGCATACGCAGCTCCTGGAAGAAACGTGTTTGTAACTCGCTGATTCTGAGCATATATTGAAGTCTCTTAGGTGAATGAACACACAGCAGAGGAGTTTGAAAAAAACATTTCTTCCATGTTATAGATGCACTGTTACTGCTATTACTTTTAGGCTGGTGTTTTCCTGGAAATGTTGGTTTTAGAATTTCCATATAAATGGTTTGTAAACTGCTGCTTAAGTGGAGCAGTTTAATTCGTTAAGTTGAATGCCCTCATTCACAATCATTCTGTTAGCTAGCTCCGTTTTGGTTTTAGAAGCCTGTGTTTCTAGTTACAGCATATACTCCCATTCATTCTGGAATAGCCAAACGCAGCTCCCAGAATAGACGTGTTTCTAAGTCGCTGAATCTAAACATAGATTCAACTCCCTTAGGTGAACGAACACACAGCACAGCAGTTTGAAAGAAACGTTTTATTTGAGTTTTAGACGCAGTCTTATTGCTATTTCTTAGAGGCCGGTATTTTGCTGGGAATGTCTGTTTTAGAATCTGCACAAAAATCTTTTCTAAACTGCTGCATAGAAACAACAGTTTATCTCAATAAGCTGAATGCACACAGTGACAACCATTCTGTTAGATGGCTCCGTGTTTGTTTTAGAACCAGATATTTCACTTTAAACCTTATACTCCAGTACACTCTGGAATATGCAAATGCAGCTCCTGGAAGAAACGTGTTTCTTACTCGCTGAATCTGAACATATACTCAAGACTCTTAGGTGAATGAACACAGAGCAGAGCATTTTGAAGAAAACGTTTCTTCTATGTTATAGATGCAGTCTTACTGCTACTTCTTTTAGGCTGGTGTTTTGCTGCAAATGTTGATTTTAGAATTTGCATATAAAGGGTTTCTAAACTGCTGCCTAAGAAGAGCAGATTAACCCTTTAAGTTGAATGCACACATTCACAACCATTCTGTTAGATAGCTCCGTTTTGGTTTTAGAAACAGATATTTCTCTTTACAGCATTTACTCCCATACACTCTGGAATATCGAAATGCAGCTCCTAGAATAAACGTGTTTCAAACTCGCTGAATCCAAACATAGATTCAACGACCTTTGGTGAACGAACACACTGCAGAGCAGTTTGAAAGAAACGTTCCCTCTGAGTTTTAGACGCAGTCTTACTGCTATTTCTTATAGGCCGGTATTTTGCTGGAAATGTCTGTTTGAGAATCTACACAGAAATGTTTTCTAAACTGCTGCATACAAACAGCAGTTTAGCTCAGTAAGTTGAATGCACACATTGACAACCATTCCATTAGATCATCCGTTTTTCTTTTGGAACGAGACATTTGTCTTTACATCTTATACTCCAGTATACTCTGGAATAGGCAAACACAGCTCCTGGAAGAAACGTGTTGCTAACTAGCTGAATCTGAACATATATTCAAGTCTCTTATATGAATGAACACACAGCAGAGCAGTTTGAAAACAGTTTCTTCCATGTTAAAGATGCAGTCTTACTGCTATTTCCTATAGGCTGGTGTTTTGCTGGAAAGGTCTGTACGAGAATTTGCATATAAAGGGTTTCTAAAGTGCTGCATGAGAAGAGCAGTTTACCTCTTTAAGCCGAAGGCACACATTCACAACCACTCTGCTAGATAGATCCATTTTGGTTTTAGAAACAGATATTTCTCTTTACAGCATATACTCCCATTCATTCTGGAATATCCAAAGACAGCTCCTAGAATAAACGTGTTTCTATCTCGCTGAATCTAAACATAGATTCAACTCCCTTAGGTCAAAGAACACATGGCCGAGCAGTTTGAAAGAAACGTTTCTTCTGAGTTTTAGACGCAGTCTTAATGCTCTTTCTTATATATGCCGGTACTGGGCCGGAAAGTCCTGTTTTGAGACTCTGCACAGAAAGTGTTTGCAGACTGCTGAATCCACACACGGGTTTAACTCTGGAAGTTGAGTGCACACATTGACAACCGTTCTGTTAGATAGCTGCGTTTTGGATTTAGAAGCAGATATTTCCCTGAGCTTAATGCGGTTTCTTCCATATGCCGGTAATGGGTTGAAAACGCCTGTTTTGGGACTCTGCAGAGAAAGGGTTTGCAGACTGCTGAATCCACACACGGGTTTAACTCTGGAAGTTGAGTGCACACATTGACAACCGTTCTGTTAGATAGCTGCGTTTTGGATTTAGAAGCAGATATTTCCCTGTGCTTACTGCTGTTTCTTCCATATGCCGGTAATGGGCTGAAAACGCCTGTTTTGGGACTCTGCAGAGAAAGGGTTTGCAGACTGCTGAATCCACACACGGGTTTATCTCTGGAAGTTGAGTGCACACATTGACAACCGTTCTGTTAGATAGCTGCGTTTAGGATTTAGAAGCAGATATTTCCCTGTGCTTACTGCTGTTTCTTCCATATGCCGGTAATGGGCTGAAAACGCCTGTTTTGGGACTCTGCACAGAAAGGGTTTGCAGACTGCTGAATCCACACACGGGTTTAACTCTGGAAGTTGAGTGCACACATTGACAACCGTTCTGTTAGATAGCTGCGTATTGGATTTAGAAGCAGATATTTCCCTGTGCTTACTGCTGTTTCTTCCATATGCCGGTAATGGGCTGAAAACGCCTGTTTTGGGACTCTGCAGAGAAAGTGTTTGCAGACTGCTGAATCCACACACGGGTTTAACTCTGGAAGTTGAGTGCACACATTGACAACCGTTCTGTTAGATAGCTGCGTTTTGGATTTAGAAGCAGATATTTCCCTGTGCTTACTGCTATTTCTTCCATATGCCGGTAATGGGCTGAAAACGCCTGTTTTGGGACTCTGCAGAGAAAGTGTTTGCGGACTGCTGAATCCACACACGGGTTTAACTCTGGAAGTTGAGTGCACACATTGACAACCGTTCTGTTAGATAGCTGCGTTTTGGATTTAGAAGCAGATATTTCCCTGTGCTTACTGCTGTTTCTTCCATATGCCGGTAATGGGCTGAAAACGCCTGTTTTGGGACTCTGCAGAGAAAGGGTTTGCAGACTGCTGAATCCACACACGGGTTTAACTCTGGAAGTTGAGTGCACACATTGACAACCGTTCTGTTAGATAGCTGCGTTTTGGATTTAGAAGCAGATATTTCCCTGTGCTTACTGCTGTTTCTTCCATATGCCGGTAATGGGCTGAAAACGCCTGTTTTGGGACTCTGCAGAGAAAGGGTTTGCAGACTGCTGAATCCACACACGGGTTTAACTCTGGAAGTTGAGTGCACACATTGACAACCGTTCTGTTAGATAGCTGCGTTTTGGATTTAGAAGCAGATATTTCCCTGTGCTTACTGCTGTTTCTTCCATATGCCGGTATTGGGCTGAAAACGCCTGTTCTGGGACTCTGCAGAGAAAGTGTTTGCAGACTGCTGAATCCACACACGGGTTTAACTCTGGAAGTTGAGTGCACACATTGACAACTGTTCTGTTAGATAGCTGCGTTTTGGATTTAGAAGCAGATATTTCCCTGTGCTTACTGCTGTTTCTTCCATGTGCCGGTAATGGGCTGAAAACGCCTGTTTTGGGACTCTGCAGAGAAAGGGTTTGCAGACTGCTGAATCCACACACGGGTTTAACTCTGGAAGTTGAGTGCACACATTGACAACCGTTCTGTTAGATAGCTGCGTTTTGGATTTAGAAGCAGATATTTCCCTCTGCTTACTGCTGTTTCTTCTATATGCCGGTAATGGGCTGAAAACGCCTGTTTTGGGACTCTGCACAGAAAGGGTTTGCAGACTGCTGAATCCACACACGGGTTTAACTCTGGAAGTTGAGTGCACACATTGATAACCGTTCTGTTAGATAGCTGCGTTTTGGATTTAGAAGCAGATATTTCCCTGTGCTTACTGCTGTTTCTTCCATATGCCGGTAATGGGCTGAAAACGCCTGTTTTGGGACTCTGCAGAGAAAGGGTTTGCAGACTGCTGAATCCACACACGGGTTTAACTCTGGAAGTTGAGTGCACACATTGACAACCGTTCTGTTAGATAGCTGCGTTTTGGATTTAGAAGCAGATATTTCCCTGTGCTTACTGCTGTTTCTTCCATATGCCGGTAATGGGCTGAAAACGCCTGTTTTGGGACTCTGCACAGAAAGGGTTTGCAGACTGCTGAATCCACACACGGGTTTAACTCTGGAAGTTGAGTGCACACATTGACAACCGTTCTGTTAGATAGCTGCGTATTGGATTTAGAAGCAGATATTTCCCTGTGCTTACTGCTGTTTCTTCCATATGCCGGTAATGGGCTGAAAACGCCTGTTTTGGGACTCTGCAGAGAAAGGGTTTGCAGACTGCTGAATCCACACACGGGTTTAACTCTGGAAGTTGAGTGCACACATTGACAACCGTTCTGTTAGATAGCTGCGTTTTGGATTTAGAAGCAGATATTTCCCTGTGCTTACTGCTATTTCTTCCATATGCCGGTAATGGGCTGAAAACGCCTGTTTTGGGACTCTGCAGAGAAAGTGTTTGCGGACTGCTGAATCCACACACGGGTTTAACTCTGGAAGTTGAGTGCACACATTGACAACCGTTCTGTTAGATAGCTGCGTTTTGGATTTAGAAGCAGATATTTCCCTGTGCTTACTGCTGTTTCTTCCATATGCCGGTAATGGGCTGAAAACGCCTGTTTTGGGACTCTGCAGAGAAAGTGTTTGCAGACTGCTGAATCCACACACGGGTTTAACTCTGGAAGTTGAGTGCACACATTGACAACCGTTCTGTTAGATAGCTACGTATTGGATTTAGAAGCAGATATTTCCCTGTGCTTACTGCTGTTTCTTCCATATGCCGGTAATGGGCTGAAAACGCCTGTTTTGGGACTCTGCAGAGAAAGTGTTTGCAGACTGCTGAATCCACACACGGGTTTAACTCTGGAAGTTGAGTGCACACATTGACAACCGTTCTGTTAGATAGCTGCGTTTTGGATTTAGAAGAAGATATTTCCCTGTGCTTACTGCTATTTCTTCCATATGCCGGTAATGGGCTGAAAACGCCTGTTTTGGGACTCTGCAGAGAAAGTGTTTGCGGACTGCTGAATCCACACACGGGTTTAACTCTGGAAGTTGAGTGCACACATTGACAACCGTTCTGTTAGATAGCTGCGTTTTGGATTTAGAAGCAGATATTTCCCTGTGCTTACTGCTGTTTCTTCCATATGCCGGTAATGGGCTGAAAACGCCTGTTTTGGGACTTTGCAGAGAAAGTGTTTGCAGACTGCTGAATCCACACACGGGTTTAACTCTGGAAGTTGAGTGCACACATTGACAACCGTTCTGTTAGATAGCTGCGTTTTGGATTTAGAAGCAGATATTTCCCTGTGCTTACTGCTGTTTCTTCCATATGCCGGTAATGGGCTGAAAACGCCTGTTTTGGGACTCTGCAGAGAAAGTGTTTGCAGACTGCTGAATCCACACACGGGTTTAACTCTGGAAGTTGAGTGCACACATTGACAACCGTTCTGTTAGATAGCTGCGTTTTGGATTTAGAAGCAGATATTTCCCTGTGCTTACTGCTGTTTCTTCCATATGCCGGTAATGGGCTGAAAACGCCTGTTTTGGGACTCTGCAGAGAAAGTGTTTGCAGACTGCTGAATCCACACACGGGTTTAACTCTGGAAGTTGAGTGCACACATTGACAACCGTTCTGTTAGATAGCTGCGTTTTGGATTTAGAAGAAGATATTTCCCTGTGCTTACTGCTATTTCTTCCATATGCCGGTAATGGGCTGAAAACGCCTGTTTTGGGACTCTGCAGAGAAAGTGTTTGCGGACTGCTGAATCCACACACGGGTTTAACTCTGGAAGTTGAGTGCACACATTGACAACCGTTCTGTTAGATAGCTGCGTTTTGGATTTAGAAGCAGATATTTCCCTGTGCTTACTGCTGTTTCTTCCATATGCCGGTAATGGGCTGAAAACGCCTGTTTTGGGACTCTGCACAGAAAGGGTTTGCAGACTGCTGAATCCACACACGGGTTTAACTCTGGAAGTTGAGTGCACACATTGACAACCGTTCTGTTAGATAGCTGCGTATTGGATTTAGAAGCAGATATTTCCCTGTGCTTACTGCTGTTTCTTCCATATGCCGGTAATGGGCTGAAAACGCCTGTTTTGGGACACTGCAGAGAAAGTGTTTGCAGACTGCTGAATCCACACACGGGTTTAACTCTGGAAGTTGAGTGCACACATTGACAACCGTTCTGTTAGATAGCTGCGTTTTGGATTTAGAAGCAGATATTTCCCTGTGCTTACTGCTATTTCTTCCATATGCCGGTAATGGGCTGAAAACGCCTGTTTTGGGACTCTGCAGAGAAAGTGTTTGCGGACTGCTGAATCCACACACGGGTTTAACTCTGGAAGCTGAGTGCACACATTGACAACCGTTCTGTTAGATAGCTGCGTTTTGGATTTAGAAGCAGATATTTCCCTGTGCTTACTGCTGTTTCTTCCATATGCCGGTAATGGGCTGAAAACGCCTGTTTTGGGACTCTGCAGAGAATGTGTTTGCAGACTGCTGAATCCACACACTGGTTTAACTCTGGAAGTTGAGTGCACACATTGACAACCGTTCTGTTAGATAGCTGCGTTTTGGATTTAGAAGCAGATATTTCCCTGTGCTTACTGCTGTTTCTTCCATATGCCGGTAATGGGCTGAAAACGCCTGTTTTGGGACTCTGCAGAGAAAGTGTTTGCAGACTGCTGAATCCACACACGGGTTTAACTCTGGAAGTTGAGTGCACACATTGACAACCGTTCTGTTAGATAGCTGCGTTTTGGATTTAGAAGCAGATATTTCCCTGTGCTTACTGCTGTTTCTTCCATATGCCGGTAATGGGCTGAAAACGCCTGTTTTGGGACTCTGCACAGAAAGGGTTTGCAGACTGCTGAATCCACACACGGGTTTAACTCTGGAAGTTGAGTGCACACATTGACAACCGTTCTGTTAGATAGCTGCGTTTTGGATTTAGAAGCAGATATTTCCCTGTGCTTACTGCTGTTTCTTCCATATGCCGGTAATGGGCTGAAAACGCCTGTTTTGGGACTCTGCACAGAAAGGGTTTGCAGACTGCTGAATCCACACACGGGTTTAACTCTGGAAGTTGAGTGCACACATTGACAACCGTTCTGTTAGATAGCTGCGTTTTGGATTTAGAAGCAGATATTTCCCTGTGCTTACTGCTGTTTCTTCCATATGCCGGTAATGGGCTGAAAACGCCTGTTTTGGGACTCTGCAGAGAAAGTGTTTGCAGACTGCTGAATCCACACACGGGTTTAACTCTGGAAGTTGAGTGCACACATTGACAACCGTTCTGTTAGATAGCTGCGTTTTGGATTTAGAAGCAGATATTTCCCTTGGCTTACTGCTGTTTCTTCCATATGCTGGTAAAGGGCTGAAAACGCCTGTTTTGGGACTCTGCAGAGAAAGTGTTTGCAGACTGCTGAATCCACACACGGGTTTAACTCTGGAAGTTGAGTGCACACATTGACAACCGTTCTGTTACATAGCTGCGTTTTGGATTTAGAAGCAGATATTTCCCTGTGCTTACTGCTGTTTCTTCCATATGCCGGTAATGGGCTGAAAACGCCTCTTTTGGGACTCTGCACAGAAAGGGTTTGCAGACTGCTGAATCCACACACGGGTTTAACTCTGGAAGTTGAGTGCACACATTGACAACCGTTCTGTTAGATAGCTGCGTATTGGATTTAGAAGCAGATATTTCCCTGTGCTTACTGCTGTTTCTTCCATATGCCGGTAATGGGCTGAAAACGCCTGTTTTGGGACACTGCAGAGAAAGTGTTTGCAGACTGCTGAATCGACACACGGGTTTAACTCTGGAAGTTGAGTGCACACATTGACAACCGTTCTGTTAGATAGCTGCGTTTTGGATTTAGAAGCAGATATTTCCCTGTGCTTACTGCTATTTCTTCCATATGCCGGTAATGGGCTGAAAACGCCTGTTTTGGGACTCTGCAGAGAAAGTGTTTGCGGACTGCTGAATCCACACACGGGTTTAACTCTGGAAGTTGAGTGCACACATTGACAACCGTTCTGTTAGATAGCTGCGTTTTGGATTTAGAAGCAGATATTTCCCTGTGCTTACTGCTGTTTCTTCCATATGCCGGTAATGGGCTGAAAACGCCTGTTTTGGGACTCTGCAGAGAATGTGTTTGCAGACTGCTGAATCCACACACTGGTTTAACTCTGGAAGTTGAGTGCACACATTGACAACCGTTCTGTTAGATAGCTGCGTTTTGGATTTAGAAGCAGATATTTCCCTGTGCTTACTGCTGTTTCTTCCATATGCCGGTAATGGGCTGAAAACGCCTGTTTTGGGACTCTGCAGAGAAAGTGTTTGCAGACTGCTGAATCCACACACGGGTTTAACTCTGGAAGTTGAGTGCACACATTGACAACCGTTCTGTTAGATAGCTGCGTTTTGGATTTAGAAGCAGATATTTCCCTGTGCTTACTGCTGTTTCTTCCATATGCCGGTAATGGGCTGAAAACGCCTGTTTTGGGACTCTGCAGAGAAAGTGTTTGCAGACTGCTGAATCCACACACGGGTTTAACTCTGGAAGTTGAGTGCACACATTGACAACCGTTCTGTTAGATAGCTGCGTTTTGGATTTAGAAGCAGATATTTCCCTGTGCTTACTGCTGTTTCTTCCATATGCCGGTAATGGGCTGAAAACGCCTGTTTTGGGACTCTGCACAGAAAGGGTTTGCAGACTGCTGAATCCACACACGGGTTTAACTCTGGAAGTTGAGTGCACACATTGACAACCGTTCTGTTAGATAGCTGCGTATTGGATTTAGAAGCAGATATTTCCCTGTGCTTACTGCTGTTTCTTCCATATGCCGGTAATGGGCTGAAAACGCCTGTTTTGGGACTCTGCAGAGAAAGTGTTTGCAGACTGCTGAATCCACACACGGGTTTAACTCTGGAAGTTGAGTGCACACATTGACAACCGTTCTGTTAGATAGCTGCGTTTTGGATTTAGAAGCAGATATTTCCCTGTGCTTACTGCTATTTCTTCCATATGCCGGTAATGGGCTGAAAACGCCTGTTTTGGGACTCTGCAGAGAAAGTGTTTGCGGACTGCTGAATCCACACACGGGTTTAACTCTGGAAGTTGAGTGCACACATTGACAACCGTTCTGTTAGATAGCTGCGTTTTGGATTTAGAAGCAGATATTTCCCTGTGCTTACTGCTGTTTCTTCCATATGCCGGTAATGGGCTGAAAACGCCTGTTTTGGGACTCTGCAGAGAAAGTGTTTGCAGACTGCTGAATCCACACACGGGTTTAACTCTGGAA